>NC_069501.1:1152777820-1153023943 GCF_027579735.1 Bombina bombina | reverse complement strand
TAACAGAAGAAAACATAATTTATGCTTACCTGATAAATTCCTTTCTTCTGTAGTGTGATCAGTCCACGGCCCGCCCTGTTTTTAAGGCAGGTAAATATTTTTTAATTTATACTCCAGTCACCACTTCACCCTTGGCTTTTCCTTTCTTGTTGGTCCTTGGTCGAATGACTGGGAGTGACGTAGAGGGGAGGAGCTATATGCAGCTCTGCTGGGTGAATCCTCTTGCACATCCTGTTGGGGAGGAGTAATATCCCAGAAGTAATGATGACCCGTGGACTGATCACACTACAGAAGAAAGGAATTTATCAGGTAAGCATAAATTATGTTTTTTTGTTCTTCTGGCACCTTTTTTCACCCTGATATTTCTCCTACTGTTCCTTGTTCCCTCGGCAGAATGACTAGGGAATGAGGGAAGTGGGTGAGGTATTTAAGCCTTTGGCTGGGGTGTCTTTGCCTCCTCCTGGTGGCCAGGTTCTGTATTTCCCAAAAGTAATGAATGCAGCTGTGGACTCTTCCCTTCAGAAGAAAATTAAATTATCAGGTAAGCATAATTTGTGTTTTTTGCTTTAGTAGACAACCCAAAGTATTGATCTAGGCCCATTTTGGTATATTTCGTGCCACCATTTCACCGGCAAATGCAATTAAATAAAAAAAATGATTATCTTTCTCACAAACTTTAGGTTTCTCACTGAAATTTCTTTACAAACAGCTTGTGCAATTATGGCACAAATGGTTGTAAATGCTTCTCTAGGATCCCCTTTGTTCAGAAATAGCAGACATATGGCTTTGGCATTACTTTCCATGGTAATTAAAAGGCTGCTAAATGCTGCTGCGCACTACACTTGTATTATGCCCTGCAGTGAAGGGGTTAATTAGGTAGCTTGTAGGGTTAGTGTTAGCTTTAGTTTATCGATCAGCCTCCCACCTGACACATCCCACCCCCTGACCCCTCTCAAACAGCTCTCTTCCCTGCCCCACCTCACAATTGTCAACGCCATCTTAAGTACTGGCAGAAAGTCTGCTAGTACTAAAATAAAAGTTTTTTTTTTTATAGAATTATTTTTTTTATATATATATATATATATATATATATATATATATATATATATATATATATATATATATATATATAGAGAGAGAGAGAGAGATATATATATATATATATATATATATATATATATATAGAGATATATATATATATAGAGATATATATATATATATATATATATATATATATATATATATATATATATAGAGATATATATATATATATATATATATATATATATATATATATATATATATAGATATATATATATATATATATATATATATATATATATAGATATATATATATATAGAGATATATATATATATATATATATATATATATATATATATATATATAGATATATATATATATATATATATATATATATATAGATATATATATATAGATATATATATATATATTCTGCAGTGTTAGATCCCCCGAAACAGCTCTCTACCTATTTGCTGTCATCTTAGGTACTGGCAGCTGTAAAGATCGTTTTTTGTAGGACGTACCTGGTACGTCCTTGGTAGTTAAGGGGTTAAATCTGCATATAAGATTTTTACTGCAGAATATACACTTATTTAGCTTCAGATTTTTATTTGTCATTATTTTATACATTTTACATTATTGATCCTATGATCCTATATGTAAAATATATGTAGATTTATGTAGTTTTTTTTCATTTAGTATCAGATATTTCCCATACTTATTGTTTATTCTGCTATATAGATTGGATGATATTTTGAACAGTTTCTTTTTAACCTCTTCCCACCCTTAGGACGTTCTATGCCATCCTAACTGCGTTGGGCTTTAGCTCCGTCAGGACGGCATGGAATGTCCTAGCTGTTTGGCTGTACTGAAGCCATAGGGACTTGGTAAATGGGATTGTGGGATGGAGGGCGTGCCTAGCATCATAGTCACCCCCCCCCCCCCCCCGACCCGGTCCCATCATTGAAATCACGCAATCTCATGAACAATAGTGTGATTTTAATTTGTTTACATTGTCGCGCGATCGTTAATTTTGTCAATTTAGGAATGATGATTTCAAATTTACTTTTTGGGCGTTCTTTTGTTTACTATTGGATTGAGGTCATTCCATAACATTTCTATTAAATTAAAGTTGGTACTTTGACCTGAAAACTGCAAAACATGAAATATCTTCTTCTTTAGCCATTCCTTTTTTGACTATAGTCTTTAGGATTTTTGTTGTTTGTTGTAACCTACAACTTGTTATGCTTCAGCTCATGAACAAGACACATGGCTAACTTTACATTCTCTTACAGGGTACTTACAGGGTTATTACCACTCTTAGGATTTGAATGTGATGGAATAAAGTATTTTGATTCTATTAAACATAGATGCTCTTATTTATACAAGAAACATTTTGCTTTTTTCTCAGTTTTCAACAATATGTCTATGTGATCTACTTATTAAACATAACAAAAACATATTTTTTCTCTCTAACCATGGGTGCTGCCATTTTGGAACCTCGGTTACACTGCAGGTATCTGAAAGAGTTGCTGCACGTGTGCAAACACATCAGCACTGGAATTTCGGGGAATATAGAGTTCAACATGTGGGACCCTTGACTAGAGGGAGGAGGGGAATAACCTCAATACTAGGGAGGTGCATTCGGCAGTATCGTAAGCTGCTGAATGTTGGAGAAAGCGGCCACTCGCGGCATTCTGCTCTTTTCTATAATATATATATTTTAGATTAGGTGCATTAACTTTAACAGCTTAAGAAAATATGTGTTTGTAAATATGTTTAATTTGGTCTATAGAGAGGAAAGGAATCCAGCTGGTGTGGATCAAATCCTTGCTGCTTTCAACGTCTTTCTTGCTAACTCGGCTGTGAATAACCGCATGCGTGTTTGCAAATTGGGTGAAGAGGTATTTCTGACCGTACTGCGCGTGTGGACACAACATCGTCCCAAAGATGCTCTTAAAGAGGAGATTGTCGAGTTCTTTCGATTGCTGCTACATATTCATCATCCAAAAGGCGCCCAAACGACAGAAGAAGGTAGCTCTAATAACCATTCTCTTTTAGATAGAACAGAGATGTTTCTGATTTTCATGTCCCTTCAATTACTTCCAATGAACAGTCCTGTACGGTACAAAGGACAAAACTAGTTAAGACGTTCAAATAAATAATAAATATGTAGTACACACTCTACATGCTCATATAATCAATTAGAATCACCTTAAATGGACAGTCTATACCAGAATTTTTATTGTTTGAAAAGATAGATAATCCCTTTATTACCAATTCCCTAGTTTTGCATTACCAACACAGTTATATAAATACACGTTTTACCTCTGTGATTACCTTGTATCTAAGCCTCTGCTAACTGCCCCCTTATTTCAGTTCTTTTGACAGACATCCATTTTAGCCAATCAGAGCTTGCTCACTGGAACTCCACGTGCGTGAGCACAGTGTTATCTATAATATAAACGTGAAATAACAACCTCTAGTGGGGAAAAACTGTCAAAATGCCCTGAGAGAAGAGGCGGCCTTCAAGGGCTTAGAAATTTGCATATGAGCCTCCTGGGTTTAGCTTTCAACTAAGAATACCAAGAGAACAAAGCAAAATTGGTGATAAAAGTAAATTGGAAAATTGTTTAAAATGACATTCTCTATCTGAATCATAAAACTGTATTTTGGACTAGACTGTCCCTTTAATTTAAAAAATAGAAACTTTATTTATATTTAAAAAGTATTAAAAACACTATAGCACAGCACCAGATGTAACATTACCAATATACAGCAAACAACTTTTGTTGCTGTTGACTTAATCATTAGAGGGAAAGTAAAGTCAAAATTAAAGTGATGGTAAATTCACTTCCATAACTTCACATAGTATGAAAACTCTTCTCCTAACTATCATATTGATATGCTTATTTCTCTTGTAAGGTGTATCCAGTCCACGGATTCATCCATTACTTGTGGGATATTCTCCTTCCCAACAGGAAGCTGCAAGAGGACACCCACAGCAGAGCTGTCTATATAGCTCCTCCCCTAACTGCCACTCCCAGTCATTCTCTTGCAGCTCTCGACAAGAAAGGAAGTATCAAGAGATATGTGGTGAATTAGTGTAGTTTATCTTCAATCAAAAGTTTATTATTTTTAAACGGTACCGGCGTTGTACTGTTTTTACCTCAGGCAGAAATTAGAAGAAGAGTTCTGCCTGAGGTTTTTGATGATCTTAGCAGGATGTAACTAAGGTCCACTGCTGTTCTCACACATAACTGAAGAGTATGGGAAAACTTCAGCTGGGGGAATGGCCGGCAGGATTACCTGCTCTGAGGTATGTTCAGTGTATTTTTTTTCTAGAGAGATGACAAGGTCTAGAAAATGCTGACAGTGCCTGATATATTTAAGGTAAGCCTGATTACAGTGATTTAACAAACGACTGGGATCATGCTTGCAGTAAAGGGTAATATTCATGTTACTTGTTCTTATTACTTAATATATATATATATATATATATATAATATATAAAACGTTTGCATGATATATAAAAAACGTTTTCCACATGGCTGACTAGATTTCTCCTAGGAGTAGTTATTTATGGCCCTTTCACTTTGAGTGCATGGTGGGAGGGGCCTATTTTCGCGCTCTAATTGCGCAGTAGTTTTTACAGTCTGAGACATCCAGCTTCCCTGAAGGAGTCCCCTGACATATAGGACCTCTGTAAAGGGTTTTTGTGCCTACAAAAGTCGTTTTTTTGGGCAGGTAGGAGCCACAGTAGTGCTGTGGCAGTTTGCTTGTGACTGTTATAACGGTTTTACCGTTTTTTTGCTTCGTTTTTGAGCCTGAGGGGTTAATCATCCATTTGCAAGTGGGTGCAATGCTATTTTAGTCTATTATACACACTGTAAAAATTTCGTAGAGTTTACTGTTTTTCTTTCACTGTTTTGCAGTTTATGTGATTGTTTTTTTTCCCTTAAAGGCACAGTACCGTTTTTTATATTCTGCTTTTTCACATTTATTAAAGTGTTTTCCAAGCTTGCTGGTCTAATTACTAGTCTGTTAAACATGTCTGACATAGAGAAAACTCCTTGTTCACTATGTTTAGAAGCCATTGTGGAACCCCCTCTTAGAATGTGTACCAAATGCACTGATCTTACTATAAATTTTAAAGACCATATTCTGGCTTTAAAAGATTTATCACCAGAAGAAATTGACAAGGGGGAAGTTATGCCGACTAACTCTCCCCACGTGTCAGAACCTATAACTCCCGCTCAAGGGACGCCAAGTACATCTAGTGTGCCCATTGCGTATACTTTACAAGACATGGCGGCAGTTATGAATCCTACCCTTACAGAGCTATTGTCCAAACTGCCAGGGTTACAAGGAAAACAAATACAGAGCTCTCTGACGCTTTAGTAGCTATGTCTGATATACCCTCACAATGTGCAGAAGCCGAAGCAGGAGAGCTTCTATCTGTGGGTGATTTTTCTGATTCAGGAAAGACACTTCAACCTGATTCTGATATGTCTACATTTAAATTTAAGCTTGAACACCTTCGCATGTTGCTCAGGGAGGTTTTAGCAACTCTGGATGACTGTGACGCCATTGTAGTCCCAGAGAAATTGTGTAAGTTGGATAAATACTATGCAGTGCCTGTTTACACTGATGTTTTTCCAATCCCTAAGAGGTTTTCAGAAATTATTACTAAGGAATGGGATAGACCAGGTGTACCGTTCTCTCCCCCTCCTGTTTTTAAAAAGATGTTTCCTATGGATGCCGCTACACGAGACTTGTGGCAGACGGTCCCTAAGGTGGAGGGAGCAGTCTCAAGGTTTTGTTCTCCAGCCTCTTGCATGCATTGCCCCAGTCACTGCTGCTGCGGCTTTCTGGTTTGAGTCTCTAGAAGATGATCTACAGGTAGAAACCCAGTTTGATGATATCCTTGACAAGCTTAAAGCTCTTAAGCTAGTCAATTCATTTGTTTCTGACGCCGTTGTTCATTTAACCAAGCTAACGGCTAAAAACTCAGGTTTTGCTATTCAGGCGCGTAGGGCGCTATGGCTTAAATCCTGGTCAGCTGACGTTACTTCAAAGTCTAAGCTTCTCAACATTCCCTTCAAGGGGCAGACCCTATTCGGGCCTGGACTGAAGGAGATCATTTCTGATATTACTGGAGGAAAAGGTCACGCTCTTCCTCAGGATTGGTCCAAAAAATTAAGGACCAAACAGACTAATTTTCGTTCCTTTCGAAACTTCAAGAGTGGCGCAGCTTCAACTTCCTCTAATACAAAACAAGAGGGAAATTTTGCCCAGTCCAAGCCGGTCTGGAGACCTAACCAGGCTTGGAACAAAGGAAAGCAGGCCAAAAAACCTGCTGCTGCCTCTAAAACAGCATGAAGGATCAGCCCCCGATCCGGAAACGGATCTATTAGGGGGCAGACTTTCTCTCTTCGCCCAGGCTTGGGCAAGAGATGTCCAGGATCCCTGGGCGTTGGAAATAGTGTCCCAGGGATATCTTCTGGACTTCAAAGCTTCTTCCCAAAAGGGAGATTTCATCTCTCACAATTATCTGCAAACCAGATAAAGAGAGAGGCATTCTTACATTGTGTTCAAGACCTCCTAGTTAGGGGAGTGATCCACCCAGTTCCAAAGGAGGAACAGGGGCAAGGCTTCTATTCAAATCTGTTTGTAGTTCCCAAGAAAGAGGGAACCTTCAGACCAATCTTAGATCTCAAGATCCTAAACAAATTTCTCAGGGTCCCATCCTTCAAGATGGAGACTATTCGAACCATCCTACCTATGATCCAGGAGGGTCAATATATGACTTCCGTGGTCTTAAAGGATGCTTATCTTCACATTCCGATACACAGGGATCATCATCGGTTTCTCAGGTTCGCCTTCCTAGACAGTCATTACCAATTTGTGGCTCTTCCCTTTGGGTTAGCTACGGCACCAAGAATCTTTACGAAGGTTCTAGGGTCACTCCTAGCGGTCCTAAGGCCGCGGGGTATAGCAGTAGCCCCTTACCTAGACAACATTCTGATACAGGCGCCGACTTTTCAAATCGCCAGGTCCCATACGGACATTGTTCTGGCATTCCTGAGGTCTCATGGGTGGAAGGTGAACAAAGAAAAGAGTTCTCTATCCCCTCTCCCAAGAGTTTCCTTCCTAGGAACTCTGATAGATTCTGTAGAAATGAAGATTTACCTGACAGAGGCCAGGTTGTCAAAACTTCTAAATTCCTGCCGTGTTGTTTATTCTACTTCTCGCCCTTCAGTGGCTCAGTGTATGGAAGTAATCGGCTTAATGGTAGCGGCAATGGACATAGTGCCGTTTGCACGCCTACATCTCAGACCGCTGCAACTTTGCATGCTCAGTCAGTATAATGGGGATTACACAGATATGTCCCCTCTACTAAATCTGGATCAAGAGACCAGGGATTCTCTTCTCTGGTGGTTATCTCGGGTCCATCTGTCCAAGGGTATGACCTTCCGCAGGCCAGATTGGACAATAGTAACGACAGATGCCAGCCTTCTGGGCTGGGGTGCAGTCTGGAACTCCCTGAAGGCTCAGGGCTCGTGGACTCAGGAGGAGGCACTCCTTCCGATAAACTAAGAGCGATATTCAGTACTCTTCAGGCTTAGCCTCAGCTTGCTGCGGTCAGGTTCATCAGATTTCAGTCGGACAATATCACGACTGTAGCCTACATCATCCATCAAGGGGGAACAAGGAGTTCCCTAGCAATGTTGGAGGTTTCAAAAATAATTCTATGGGCAGAGGTTCACTCTTGCCATCTATCAGCTATCCATATCCCAGGAGTAGAGAACTGGGGGGCGGATTTTCTAAGTCGGCAGACTTTTCATCCGGAGGAGTGGGAACTCCATCCGGAGGTATTTGCACAGTTGATTCAACTTTGGGGCAAACCAGAACTGGATCTCATGGCGTCTCGTCAGAACGCCAAGCTTCCTTGTTACGGATCCCGGTCCAGGGATCCCAAGGCAGCGCTGATAGATGCTCTAGCAGCGCCTTGGTCCTTCAACCTGGCTTATGTGTTTCCACCGTTTTCTCTGCTCCCTCGTCTGATTGCCAAGATCAAGCAGGAGAGAGCTTCAGTGATTTTGATAGCACCTGCGTGGCCACGCAGGACTTGGTATGCAGATCTGGTGGACATGTCATCCCTTCCACTATGGACTCTGCCGCTGAGGCAGGACCTTCTACTTCAGGGTCCTTTCAACCATCCAAATCTACTTTCTCTGCGTCTGACTGCTTGGAGATTGAATGCTTGATTTTATCAAAGCGTGGTTTCTCTGAGTCGGCCATTGATACCTTAATTCAGGCTCGAAAGCCGGTCACTAGGAAAATCTATCATAAGATATGGTGTAGATATCTTCATTGGTGTGAATCCAAAGGTTACTCATGGAGTAAGGTCAGGATTCCTAGGATATTATCTTTTCTCCAAGAAGGATTGGAGAAGGGATTGTCAGCTAGTTCCCTAAAGGGACAGATTTCTGCTCTGTCTATTCTTTTGCACAAGCGTCTGGCTGATACTCCAGATGTTCATGCTTTTTTTCAGGCTTTAGTTAGAATCAAGCCTGTGTATAAACCTGTTGCTCCGCCATGGAGTTTAAATTTGGTTCTTAAGGTTCTGCAAGGGGTTCTGTTTGAACCTTTGCATTCCATAGATATTAAACTTTTATCTTGGAAAGTTCTGTTTTTAGTAGCTATCTCCTCGGCTCGAAGAGTTTCGGAGTTATCTGCTTTACAATGTGATTCCCCTTATCTCATTTTCCATGCAGATAAGGTAGTGTTACGTACCAAACATGGTTTTCTTCCTAAGGTGGTATCTAATAAAAATATAAATCAGGAAATTGTTGTTCCTTCACTATGTCCTAATCCTTCTTCTAAGAAGGAACGTCTTTTACACAATCTTGATGTGGTTCGTGCTTTAAAATTTTATTTACAAGCTATGAAGGATTTTCGTCAAACATCTGCTTTGTTTGTGATCTACTCTGGACAGAGGAGAGGCCAAAAGGCTTTGGCAACTTCTCTTTCTTTTTGGCTAAGAAGTATTAATCCGCTTAGCTTATGAGACTGCTGGCCAGCAGCCTCCCGAAAGAATTACAGCTCATTCCACTAGAGCGGTAGCTTCCACATAGGCTTTTAAGAATGAGGCTTCTGTTGAACAGATTTGTAAGGTGACGACTTGGTCTTCGCTTCATACTTTTTCTAAATTCTACAAATTTGATACTTTTGCTTCTTCGGAGGCTATTTTTGGGAGAAAGGACTTACAGGCCTTCCGTTTAAGCGCCTGCCTTGTCCCTCCCTTCATCTGTGTCCTATAGCTTTGGTATTGGTATCCCACAAGTAATGGATGAATCCGTGAACTGGATACACCTTACAAGAAAAAACAAAATTTATGCTTACCTGATAAATTTATTTCTCTTGTGGTGTATCCAGTCCACGGCCCGCCCGGTCATTTTAAGGCAGGTGTTTTTTATTTTTAAACTACAGTCACCACTGCACCCTATAGTTTCTCCTTTCTCTTACTTGTCTTCGGTCGAATGACTGGGAGTAGCAGTTAGGGGAGGAGCTATATAGACAGCTCTGCTGTGGGTGTCCTCTTGCAGCTTCCTGTTGGGAAGGAGAATATCCCACAAGTAATGGATGAATCCGTGGACTGGATACACCACAAGAGAAATACATTTATCAGGTAAGCATAAATTTTGTTTTTGTTCCAATGTCAAATCTACTTTTAATACTGAGCGTTGTTGTCAGGCTCCGTTACCTGATGCAGCCTCTCTGAATAATTTTCCCTTAAGCTTCTTTGACTGGCAGCTCTTTCAGCCAATCAGAGCCTCACCATGCGCCCCATGTAAGTTAATAACGGCACGCTCCCGTGCTTGGAACTCAGGCTGGAAGTTGTTAACAGTAAGCAGCCTCACTGTTTATGTTGCGCAAATAGCGTAGCAGTTGCAATTGCGCAGTTCAACTTCCAGCCTGAGTTCCAAGCACGGGAGCGTGCTGTTATTAACTTACATGGGGCACATGGTGAGGCTCTGATTGGCTGAAAAAGCTGCCAGTCAAAGAAGCCTAAGGGAAAATTATTTAGAGAGGCTGCATTGAATCAGGTAACGGAGCCTGACAAAAACGCTCAGTAAAGTAGATTTGACATTGAAACAAAATAAGCATATCAGTATGCTAGTTAGAAGAGTTTTCATACTATGTGAAGTTATGGAAGTGAATTTATCATCACTTTAAACTTTCTTCATTAGATAGAGCATGCAGTTTTAAACAACTTTCAAGTTTTTCTATTTTCTAATTAGCTTTTCTTTCTAATGAAACGGTGAGTCCACTGATCATCATCAATTACTGTTGGGAATATCACTACTGGCCAGCAGGAGGAGGCAAAGAGCACCACAGCAAACCTGTTAAATATCACTCCCCTACCAACAATCTCCTAGTCATTCTCTTTGCATGTAGTGCAAGGAGGAGGTGAAGTTTAGGTGTCTGATGAGATGTTTTCTTCAATCAAGATTTTTTTTTTTTTTTTTAGCAGAGAAAGCTTACTCTGTTCTTTTCTTGGGTCTAGCCTAGTCCACATCAGTCTCTTCAGTAAGGCAGTGCTGGCTTTTGAGCACTTGAGAACTTGTGAGGTACAATCCTCACTGCATTTTCTCAAGAATCTGCTGCCCTAACTAGAAAACCTGAGTAGGTTTACTCAGTTTTTCTCTCTTCACAGGTCCATGTGAGGTGCTGCACCCTCTCAAACCAGGTGAGCTATCCTGCTGCCGGACAGCACTTTCAGTGCTATTTTAATTTTCTTTTGCAAGGCGATTGCTGGCACTTGTTACAGCTAAAAGCTGTCTTATTTAATATGGGACTTTATTAAACGTTCATGTTTGGGGTTTCTTTTAGGCAGTTTGGGCATTAAGACTGTTAGGTGATTTATGGTGGCTCAGTGTTTTATAGTAGTTTTTATACTTTAACTGTTGGTCATGGAGATTACTGTTGTAAGCTGTTTTTTTCGGCAGTTAGGGCTCTGTATTTGAAAAGGGGATTGTTTCTTCTGTGAGGGAAGTCACTCTGTGAGCTGCAGGACAGGTAGGCACCTCAGTAAAGCTACTGAGGTGTATAGGTAGCTTGAGGTCTATTTGGTTTGTTGCGCTAACACACATTTCTATTTAAAGACACAGTACACATTTATTTTTTATTTTCAAATAAAGAATTTTTACACTTATTTATTTATTACATAAGATGGATCAAGAGGCTTTTCAAACCATTATCCCAGGCGAAGTTGCTGCTTGTCAGTTATGTTTTGATGCTCAGGTGGAACCCCCAGTTCCTTTTTGTTCCTCATGCATTGAGAGAACTTTAAGTTATAGAGATAAAATATTTGACCATGAGCCACCATGCCACGTGTGTCCTGTTGCAGATATGCCGCAGCTTTCTCTTCAAGCATCCCAACTTTTTGAGTCTCCACATACAGTGCCCTGTGTTTCCTCTTGCAATCCTGTAGGATTTTCTCTACAAGACATTGCTTCCCAGGTATCCCTTGCGGTTTCTGAGGCCTTATCAGCTTTCCCCATGTTGCAGGGAAGGTGTAAAAGGAAATTTAAGAAAACGGTTAGTAAGGTTTCTGATCAAGTTCTGGCTATCCAGAGTGTCCCTTCCCATAAGCCTGAGGAAGAAGACATGTCGGTAGCATCTGAGGGGGAAATCTCAGACTCAGACAGTGTAATTCCTTCTTCTGATGCTGAAGTGGTATCCTTCAGATTTAAGCTAGAACACCTTCGCTTATTACTTAAGGAGGTTTTGGCTACTTTGGACTACTCCGACACAACTATCGTAGTCAATTCTAAAAAGTCTAGTAAATTGAACAAATACTTTGATGTTCCCTCCGCGGTGGAGGTTTTTCCGGTTCCTGACCGTGCTGCGGAGATTATTGCTCGAGAATGGGAAAGACCTGGTATTCCCTTTTCTCCATCTCCTATTTTTAAGACGATGTTTCCTATAGCGTATTCTATTAAGGAGTCGTGGCAGACGGTTCCTAAGGTAGAAGGAGCGATCTCCACTTTAGCCAAGATGACTACTATTCCCAAAGAGGATAGTTGTTCATTTAAAGATCCAATGGATAAAAAATTGGAGGCTTTATTTAAAAAGATGTATGTCCACCAGGGTCTACAATGGCAACTTGCGGTGTGTATCGCCACTGTTACCAGCGCTGCGGCTTACTGGTTTGATGCTTTGTCTGAATCTCTTCAGACGGATACCCCTTTTGATGAGATCCAGGACAAGATTAAGGCTCTCAAGTTAGCCAATTCCTTCATTACAGATGCTTCCTTACAGGTTATTAAACTGGGAGCCAAAATTTCTGGTTTTGCGGTCCTAGCACGCAGGGCCTTGTGGCTGAAGTCCTGGTCTGCGGATGTTTCATCTAAATCTAAGCTCATGGCTATTCCTTACAAGGGTAAGACCTTGTTTGGACCTGGTTTGGCGAAAATTATCTCAGATATTACTGGAGGGAAGGGTTCATTTCTTCCTCAAGATAAAAAGAATAAGCAGAAGGGATGTCAGAGTAATTTTCGTTCCTTTCGTAACTTTAAAGGCAAGTCTTCCTCCCCTTCCTCCAAGCAAGATCAAGCCAAGCCTTCCTGGAAGCCCAACCAGTCCTGGAATAAGAGAAAGCAATTTAAAAAGCCTTCAGCTGATTCCAAGTGAGCATGAAGGGTTGACCCACGATCCAGGAGCGGATCTTGTAGGGGGCAGACTCTCTTTTTTCCCAGGCTTGGATTAGAGATGTACCGGATCCCTGGGCGGTGGACATTGTCTCCCAGGGATACAAGATAGACTTCAAATCTTTTCCTCCCAGAGGCAGGTTTCTGCTCTCCAGATTATCTGTAGACCAGATAAAAAGAGAGGCGTTTTTACATTGTGTCAAGGACCTTGCTGCCCTGGGGGTAATAGTTCCAGTTCCCTTTCAGGAAAGGGGTCTGGGATTTTACTCAAATCTGTTTGTAGCTCCCAAAAAGGAGTGAACTTTTCAACCAATCCTAGTTCTAAAATGTTTAAAGGGACAGTCAACACCAGAATGTTTGTTGTTTTAAAAGATAGATAATCCCTTAATTACCAATTCCCCAGTTTTGCATAACCAACACCGTTATAATAATACATGTTTTACCTCTGTAATTACCTTGTATCTAAGCCTCAGCAGACTGCCCCCTTATTTCAGTTCTTTTGACAGACTTGCATTTTAGCCACTCAGAGCTGTCTCCATGGTAAATTCACGTGCATGAGCTCAATCTTATCTATATGAAACACGTGAACTAATGCCCTCTAGTGGTAAAAAACTATCAAAATGCATTTAGATTAGAGGCGGCCTTCAAGGTCTAAGAAATTAGCATATGAACCTCCTAGGTTTAGCTTTCAACTAAGAATACCAAGAGAACAAAGCAAAATTGGTGATAAAAGTAAAAGTTGTTTAAAATTACATGCCCTATTTGAAACATGAAAGGTTTTTCTCTTGTTAGGTGTATCCAGTCCACGGATCATCCATTACTTGTGGGATATTCTCCTTCCCAACAGGAAGTTGCAAGAGGATCACCCACAGCAGAGCTGCTATATAGCTCCTCCCCTAACTGCCATATCCAGTCATTCTCTTGCAAGCTCTCAACATAGCTGGAGGTAGTTAGAGGAAAGTGGTAAAATATAGTTAGTTTTTTCTTCAATCAAAAGTTTATTGTTTTTAAATGGTACCGGAGTGTACTATTTTTTTCTCAGGCAGCATTTAGAAGAAGAATCTGCCTGCGTTTTTCTATGATCTTAGCAGAAGTAACTAAGATCCACTGCCGTTCTCACATATGTCTGAGGAGTGAGGTAACTTCAGAGGGAGAATGGCGTGCAGGGTATCCTGCAATAATGTGCAGTTAAGTTTTTCTAGGGATGGAATTTGCTAGAAAATGCTGCTGATACCGGATTAATGTAAGTTAAAGCCTAAATACAGTGATTTAATAGCGACTAGTATCAGGCTTGCTATCAGAGGTATATACTCTGATTAATGTGCAATATAAAACGTTTGCTGGCATGTTTAATCGTTTTTATATATGCTTTGGTGATAAAACTTATTGGGGCCTAGTTTTTTCCACATGGCTGGCTTTATTTTTGCCTAGAAACAGTTTCCTGAGGCTTTCCACTGTTATAGTATAAAAGTTACAGTTGGTGCAGTTAAAATTACAAACTGTGACATTCAGCTTCCCTCAGCAGTCCCCTGCATGCTATAGGACATCTGAAGGGCTCAAAAGGCTTCAAAAGTAGGAGCTGTGGCAGTTGTTATGACTGTTTAAAAAACATATTTTTCATTTTGTTAATCTGTTTTTTGTATTAAGGGGTTAATCATCCATTTGCAAGTGGGTGCAATGCTCTGCTAACTTGTTACATACACTGTAAAAATTTCGTTAGTTTAACTGCCTTTTTTCACTGTTATTTCAAATTTTGGCAAAATTTGTTTCTCTTAAAGGCACTAGAGCTGCAACAACTAATCGTCATAATCGATAATAATCGATTATGAAAATAGTTGTCAACGAATCTCATAATCGATTAATCGATTAGTTGGTTTGCAATTAGTTGGTCTGTGCACAACACCAGCTGCTTCACTCCAATGAACTCCTGCACATGGTATTGTGTTTTATGGTTAGGTCCTTAGTCTAAAGGACGCCTACAGACGTCTACTTTTCACTTTTTCAGGACAGTATTCGTTTACAACTACCCCTGGCTTATGTGACCCAGATATAATAGTCGTCATTTGGATTGTTTATATTAAATCAGGTAATTTGGAACTATGCTTTTCATGATATAGTGCCAAGCTTGTTGTTTACACCTAGCCCCTAGATTGATGAGTTATTTAAATTGACGTGTACTATTTATTATCTGTTTGCACAATTATTAGCGTATTGCTTGCTATTGCTGATTATATGTACTGTATAAATAAATGTGTAAGGCTTTGTCCTGTTATTGATATACAGTCCTTAGCGCTTTTGATTTTGTTTTTTATTGTTTTTTTATATTTTTAATAAATTGTGATATGTACCAGATTCAACCTTTATAAGTATATATCCGTTATTTTTAGTGCGGACTAGATATTTCCCCTAACCTTATAGCTGGTTATTTACCATTGCATATAGATATTCAAGATATTTTATGTTAGAATGAAGTCAAGGGTTACTTTGAGAGGCCCCTTGCCAAGGTAGAAAACACTTAGCATTGGTAAGGAGCTAACAAAGATAAATATCCCACTTTGGTGAAATTGGCAAACTCTACTTATACACCTCAACAGCCTTTTCTCTGCTGCAGGAAATATAGCTGCAAACAGAGAACCAGCCTTAGCCAGAAGCATGTGGACATGTTGAGATTTTTGCATTTCAATGCAAAGTTTCTGAAAGAGTGAATAACAGAATGTCATTAACAGTGATAGTCTAACTTTCTAGTTCTACCTCTTTTCAAACAGTTTGTGGTTTTGTTTTGTTTAATTATAAAACTGTGCTCTGCTGCTTAAAAATTGAAGAAACGGTTGTGTTAATGTAAAGTTTTAGTCTGAAGTTTATATGTGTAACACTCATTATGTGGATTTTATTTAAAACATAGAAAACTATTATTGATTCTCTTTTTATCCGATTAGTCGATTAATCGAAAAAATAATCGGCCGATTAATCGATTATGAAAATAATCGTTAGTTGCAGCCCTAAAAGGCACAGTAACGTTTTTTTTTTATATTGCTTGTTAACTTGTTTTAAAGTGTTTTCCAAGCTTGCTAGTCTCATTGCTAGTCTGTATAAACATGTCTGACATAGAGGAAACTCCTTGTTCATTATGTTTAAAAGCCATGGTGGAACCCCATAGGAGAATGTGTACTAAATGTATTGATTTCACTTTAAACAATAAAGATCAGCTGTTATCTTTAAAAGAATTATCACCAGAGGATTCCGACGAGGGGGAAGTTATGCTGACTAACTCTCCCCACGTGTCGGACCCTTTGACTCCCGCTCAAGGGACTCACGCTAAAATGGTGCCAAGTACATCAAAGACGCCCATAGCGATTACTTTGCAGGACATGGCGGCAATCATGGATAATACCCTGTCAGCGGTATTAGCCAGACTGCCTGAATTCAGAGTAAAGCGCGATAGCTCTGGGGTTAGACGTAATACAGAGCGCTCAGATATTTTAAGGCCCATGTCTGATACTGTGTCACAATATGCAGAAGCTGAGGAAGAGCTTCAGGCTGTGGGTGAAACCTGATTCAGATATGTCTACTTTTAAATTTAAGCTTGAGAACCTCCGGGTGTTGCTTGGAGAGGTTTTAGCTGCTCTGAATGACTGTGACACAATTGCAGTGCCAGAGAAATTGTGTAGACTGGATAAATACTACGCGGTACCGGTGTGTACTGACATTTTCCAATACCTAAAAGGTTTACAGAAATTATTACTAAGGAGTGGGACAGACCCGGTGTGCCGTTTTCCCCCCCTCCTATTTTTAGAAAAATGTTTCCAATAGACGCCACCACACGGGACTTATGGCAGACGGTCCCTAAGGTGGAGGGAGCAGTTTCTACTTTAGCAAAGCGTACCACTATCCCTGTCGAGGACAGTTGTGCTTTTTCAGATCCAATGGATAAAAAATTAGAAGGTTACCTTAAGAAAATGTTTATTCAACAAGGTTTTATCCTGCAGCCCCTTGCATGCATTGCTCCTGTCACTGCTGCTGCGGCGTTCTGGTTTGAGTCTCTGGAAGAGGCCTTTCAGACAGCTACTCCATTGACTGAAATACTTGACAAGCTTAGAACACTTAAGCTAGCTAATTCTTTTGTTTCTGATACCATTGTTCATTTGACTAAACTAACGGCTAAGAATTCTGGATTCGCCATCCAGGGGCGTAGGGCGCTATGGCTTAAATCTTAGTCAGCTGACGTGACTTCAAAGTCTAAATTACTTAACATTCCCTTCAAGGGGCAGACCCTATTCGGGCCTGGTTTGAAGGAAATTATTGCTGTCATTACTGGAGGTAAGGGTCATACCCTTCCACAGGACAGGGCCAAATCAAGGGCCAAACAGTCTAATTTTCGTGCCTTTCGAAACTTCAAGGCAGGGGCAGCATCAACTTCCTCTGCTACAAAACAAGAGGGAACTTTTGCGCAATCCAAGCCGGCCTGGAAATCTAACCAGGCCTGGAGCAAAGGCAAGCAGGCCAGAAAGCCTGCTGCTGCCTCTAAGACAGCATGAAGGAACGGCCCCCTATCCGGCAACGGATCTAGTAGGGGGCAGACTTTCTCTCTTCACCCAGACGTGGGCAAGAGATGTTCAGGATCCCTGGGCGTTGGAGATCATATCTCAGGGATATCTTCTGGACTTCAAAGCTTCCCCCCCCACAAGGGAGATTTCACCTTTCGAGATTATCTGTAAACCAGATAAAGAAAGAGGCATTCTTACGCTGTGTGCAAGACCTCCTAATAATGGGAGTGATCCATCCAGTTCCACAGATGGAACAAGGACAGGGATTTTATTCAAATATGTTTGTGGTTCCCAAAAAAGAGGGAACCTTCAGGCCAATTTTGGATCTAAAGATCTTAAACAAATTCCTCAGAGTTCCATCGTTCAAAATAGAAACTATTCAGACAATCCTACCTATGATCCAGGAGGGTCAGTACATGACCACAGTGGATTTGAAGGATGCTTACCTTCACATACCGATTCACAAAGATCATCATCGGTTCCTAAGGTTTGCCTTTCTAGACAGGCATTGCCAGTTTATGGCTCTTCCCTTCGGGTTAGCTACAGCCCCAAGAATTTTTACAAAGGTTCTGGGGTCTCTTCTGGCGGTCCTAAGACCACGGGGCATAGCAGTGGCCCCTTATCTAGACGACATCCTGATACAGGCGTCAAACTTCCAAATTGCCAAATCTCATACGGACATAGTGTTGGCATTTCTGAGGTCGCATGGGTGGAAAGTGAACGAGGGAAAGAGTTCTCTTTCACCCCTCACAAGGGTTTCCTTCCTAGGAACTCTGATAGATTCTGTAGAAATGAAAATTTACCTGACGGAGTCCAGGTTATCAAAGCTTCTAAATTCCTGCCGTGTTCTTCACTACATTCCGCGCCCTTCGGTGGCTCAGTGCATGGAAGTGATCGGCTTAATGGTAGCGGCGATGGACATAGTGCCATTTGCGCGCCTACATCTCTGACCGCTGCAATTATGCATGCTCAGTCAGTGGAATGGGGATTACACAGATTTGTCCCCTCTGCTAAATCTGGATCAAGAGACCAGAGATTCTCTTCTCTGGTGGCTATCTCGGGTCCATCTGTCCAAAGGTATGACCTTTCGCAGGCCAGATTGGACAATTGTAACAACAGATGCCAGCCTTCTAGGTTGGGGTGCAGTCTGGAATTCCCTGAAGGCTCAGGGATCGTGGACTCAGGAGGAGAAACTCCTCCCAATAAATATTCTAGAGTTAAGAGCAATATTCATTGCTTTTCTAGCTTGGCCTCAGTTAGCAACCCTGAGGTTCATCAGATTTCAGTCGGACAACATCACGACTGTGGCTTACATCAACCATCAAGGGGGGACCAGGAGCTCCCTAGCGATGTTAGAAGTCTCCAAGATAATTTGCTGGGCAGAGACTCACTCTTGCCATCTATCAGCGATCCATATCCCAGGTGTAGAGAACTGGGAGGCGGATTTTCTAAGTCGTCAGACTTTTCATCCGGGGGAGTGGGAACTCCATCCGGAGGTGTTTACTCAATTGGTTCATTGTTGGGGCACACCAAAATTGGATCTCATGGCGTCTCGCCAGAACGCCAAGCTTCCTTGTTACGGATCCAGGTCCAGGGACCCAGAAGCGACGCTGATAGATGTTCTAGCAGCACCGTGGTTCTTCAACCTGGCTTATGTGTTTCCACCGTTTCCTCTGCTCCCTCGACTGATTGCCAAAATCAAACAGGAGAGAGCATCTGTGATCTTGATCGCGCCTGCGTGGCCACGCAGGACCTGGTATGCAGACCTGGTGGACATGTCATCCTTTCCACCTTGGCCTCTGCCTCTGAGACAAGACCTTCTACTACAAGGTCCTTTCAATCATCCAAATCTAATTTCTCTGAGACTGACTGCCTGGAGATTGAACGCTTGATTTTATCAAGGCGTGGCTTCTCCGAGTCAGTCATTGATACCTTAATACAGGCACGAAAGCCTGTAACCAGGAAAATCTACCATAAGATATGGCGCAAATATCTTCATTAGTGTGAATCCAAGAATTACTCATGGAGTAAGGTTAGGATTCCTAGGATATTGTCCTTTCTCCAAGAGGGTTTGGATAAAGGATTATCAGCTAGTTCTTTAAAGGGACAGATTTCTGCTCTGTCTATCCTTTTGCACAAGCATCTGGCAGAGGTTCCAGACGTCCAGGCATTTTGTCAGGCTTTGGTTAGAATTAAGCCTGTGTTTAAACCGGTTGCTCCTACATGGAGCTTAAACTTGGTTCTTAAGGTTCTTCAAGGAGTTCCGTTTGAACCCCTTCATTCCATTGATATCAAACTTTTATCTTGGAAAGTTCTGTTTTTGATGGCTATTTCCTCGGCTCGTAGAGTCTCTGAGTTATCAGCTTTACAATGTGATTCTCCTTATCTGATTTTCCATACAGATAAAGTAGTTCTGCGTACAAAACCTGGGTTTTTACCTAAGGTAGTTTCCAACAAGAATATCAATCAAGAGATTGTTGTTCCATCATTGTGTCCTAATCCTTCTTCAAAGAAGGAACGTCTTTTACATAATTTGGACGTAGTCCGTGCTTTAAAGTTTTACTTACAAGCGACTAAAGATTTTCGTCAAACATCTTCCCTATTTGTTGTTTACTCTGGACAGAGGAGAGGTCAAAAGGCTTCGGCAACCTCTTTCTTTTTGGCTTCGGAGCGTAATACGCTTAGCCTATGAGACTGCTGGACAGCAGCCCCCTGAAAGGATTACAGCTCATTCTACTAGAGCTGTTGCTTCCACCTGGGCCTTTAAAAATGAGGCTTCTGTTGAACAGATTTGCAAAGCGGCGACTTGGTCTTCGCTTCATACCTTTTCAAAATTTTACAAATTTGATACTTTTGCTTCTTCGGAGGCTATTTTTGGGAGAAAGGTTCTACAGGCAGTGGTCCCTTCCGTTTAAGTACCTGCCTTGTCCCTCCCTTCATCCGTGTACTTTAGCTTTGGTATTGGTATCCCACAAGTAATGGATGATCCGTGGACTGGATACACCTAACAAGAGAAAACATAATTTATGCTTACCTGATAAATTTATTTCTCTTGTGGTGTATCCAGTCCACGGCCCGCCCTGTTCTTTTAAGGGAGATCTAAATTTTAAACTACAGTCACCACTGCACCCTATGGTTTCTCCTTTCTCGGCTAGTTTCGGTCGAATGACTGGATATGGCAGTTAGGGGAGGAGCTATATAGCAGCTCTGCTGTGGGTGATCCTCTTGCAACTTCCTGTTGGGAAGGAGAATATCCCACAAGTAATGGATGATCCGTGGACTGGATACACCACAAGAGAAATAAATTTATCAGGTAAGCATAAATTATGTTTTTTGGACTTGACTGTCCTTTAAACAAGTTTCTCAGAGTGCCATCCTTCAAGATGGAGACTATACGCTCCATTCTTCCCTTGGTACAAGAGGGTCAGTTCATGACAACCATAGACCTAAAGGATGCATACCTTTTATGTTCCCATTTACAGGGACCATCACAAGTTTCTGAGATTCACATTTTTGGACAATCATTTCCAGTTTGTGGCCCTTCCATTCGGCCTTGCCACAGCTCCCAGAATTTTTTCAAAGGTTCTGGGGGCTCTTTTAGCTGTGCTTCGATCTCGGGGCATTGCAGTGGAACCTTATCTGGAAAACATTCTGGTTCAGGCGCCATCTTTTCAACAAGCAGAATCTCGTACAGAGATCTTGTTGTCTTTTCTTCGATCATATGGATGGAAGGTGAATCGGGGAAAAAAGTTCTTTGGTTCCAGCTACAAGGATCGTATTTTTGGGGAACATAATAGACTCCCAGTTAATGAAGATTTTTCTGACGGAGGTCAGAAAAAGAAAGATTTTTTACTTGTTTTGCCCTTCAGTCCTCTTCTTGGCCGTCAGTGGCTCAATGTATGGAGGTAATCGGTCTGATGGTGGCTTCCATGTACATCATTCCATTTGCTCGGTTCCATCTCAAACCTCTGCAGTTATGCATACTCAGACAATGGAACGGGGACTATATGGACCTGTCTCCGCGTGCAGATCTAGATCAGGCGTCAATAGACTCTCTCGTCTGTTGTGACTTTCTCAGGATCATCTTTCCCAGGGTACTTGCTTCTGCAGACCCTCCTGGGTGATTGTGACCACGGATGCCAGCCTTCTAAATTGGGGAGCAGTATAGGGCTCGTTGAAGGCTCAGGGCTTATGGACCCAGGAGGAGTCAATCCTGCCCATAAACATCTTGTAGCTGAGATACATCATCAATGCTCTTCTGGTCTGGCCTCAGTTAGCCTTAGCCCAGTTTATCAGATTCCAGTTGGACAACATAACCTCGGTGGCCTACATAAACCACCAGGGGGGAACTCAGAGTTCCTTGGCCATGACAGAGATGGCCCGGATTATTCAGTGGGCGGAGACCAACAGCTGCTGTCTTTCTGCGATCCACATCCCAGGAGTGGACAATTGGGAAGCGGATTTTATGAGCAGACAGACTTTTCATCCCGGGGAGTGGGAACTTCATTCGGATGTGTTTTCCAGCTTGACCCTCAAGTGGGGGTAGCCGGAGTTGGATCCCATGGCTTCTCGTCAGAATGCCAAACTTCTGAGATACGGCTCGAGGTCAAGAGATCCGCATGCATTTCTGATAGTTTTCTGGCAGTTCCTTGGAACTTCAGTTTAGCATACCTGTTTTCTCCGTTCGCTCTCCTTCCAAGAGTCAATGTTTGAATCAAGCAGGAGAGGGTGTCTGTAATTCTCATAGCCCTGGCGTGGCTTCGCAGGATTTGGTATGCAGACCTATTGGAAATGTCATCCATTCCACCTTGGAGACTGCCTCTGAGGAAGGACCTTCCACTTCAGGGTCCCTTCCTTCACTCAAATCTTGTTTCTCTGAAGCTGACTGCTTGGAGATTGGACGCTTAGTTTTATCTAAGCGTGGATTTTCAAAGTCGGTCATTGAGACCTTGATTCAGGCTCGTAAGCCTGGGACTCGCAGGATTTACCATAAGATCTGGCGTAAATAATTGTATTGGTATGAATCTAATGGATACTCTTGTAGTAGAGTAAGGATTCCTAGGATTTTGTCCTTTCTCCAGGATGGTCTGGAGAAGGGTTTGTCGGCAAGTACTCTAAAGGGTCAGATTTCGGCATTGTCTATTTTGTTACATAAGCGCTTGGCGGATGTGCCAGATGTGCAATCTTTTTGTCAGGCCTTGGTTAGAATTCGGCCTGTGTTTAAACCTGTTACTCCTCCATGGGGTCTTAACCTTGTTCTTAAAGTTTTACAACAGGCTCCGTTTGAGCCTATGCATTCTTTAGATATTAAGATGTTATCTTGAAAAGCTTTGTTTCTTGTTGCTATTTCCTCTGCTCGGAGAGTTTCTGAACTCTCTGCTTTACAGTGTGATTCCTCTTATTTTATATTTCACTCTGATAAGGTGGTTCTGCGTACTAAGTTTGGTTTCCTGCCCAAGGTTGTTTCGGTCAAGAATATTAATCAGGAAATTGTTTTACCTTCTTTGTTCCATAATCCTCCTCCTCACAAAGAATGCTTGTTATATAATCTGGATGTTGTGCGAGCGCTAAAATCTTATTTGCAGGCAACTAAGGACTTTCGTCAGTCTTCTGCATTGTTTGTTTGCCTTTCTGTGAAACGCAAGGGTCAGAAAGCTACGGCTACTTCACTTTCCCTTTGGCTGAAGAGCGTTATTTGCTTGGCATATGAGACTGCTAGACAGCAACCTCCTGAGAAAATCACAGCTCATTCCACAAGGGCTGTTTTTTCTTCCTAGGCCTTCAAAAATGAAGCTTCTGTGGAACAGATTTGCAAGGCTGCAACTTGGTCATCTTTGCACACTTTTTCCAAATTCTATAAATTTGATACTTTTGCCTCGACTGAGGCTTCTTTTGAGAGAAATGTTCTTCAAGCATTGGTGCCTTCTGTTTAGGTTCCTGTCTTGTCTCTCCCTTATCATCTGTGTCCTCTGGCTTGGGTATTGGTTCCCAACAGTAATTGATGATGATCCGTGGACTCACTGTGTCATTAGAAAGAAAACAAAATGTATGCTTACCTGATAAATGTATTTCTTTCTTGACACTGTGAGTCCACGGCCCGCCCTGTATTCAGACAGTTTCTTTTTATATAAACCTCAGGCACCTCTGCACCTTGTTACTTCCTTTCTCTCCTTTCCCTTTAGTCGAATGACTGGGGGATTGTGGGTAGGGGAGTGATATTTAACAGCTTTGCTGTGGTGCTCTTTGCCTCTTCCTGCTGGCCAGGAGTGATATTCCCAACAGTAATTGATGATGATCCGTGGACTCATCGTGTCAAGAAATAAATAAATTTATCAGGTAAGCATAAATTTAGTTTTGTCTTGTATCCTTTGTTGAAATGCACACCTTTTTGTAAGCTCAGAGACGGCAATGCACTACTTGGAGATAGCTGCTGACTGGTGGCTGCACATATATGCCTCTTGTCATTGGTTCAGCTGATGTGTTCAGCTAGCACCAATTTGTGCATTGCTGCTACTTCAATAAAGGATACCAAGAAAATGAAGCAAATTTGATAATAGAAGTAAATTGTAAAGTTGTCGAAAATGAAGTGATTTATATTGCCAGTTTTGTAAGTCAAAATATGTACAGAAATATTAAAACAATCAGATATCTGCTGCCCATTTTTTAGGTCATTATAATGATTTTGATTGGTCTGTTATATAGTTGCTTGTTCTTATCTGCATAACATGTTTTCCTGATTTAATTATGTTTTTCTTTCAGGTGCATATGCATTTGACTCAGATAAATGGCAGAGGAATTTATACAGCTTGTATGACACTCTGGTGAGTGAGATAAGTCAGATAGGCAGCCGCGGAAAGTACTCCTCAGGATCCAGACATGTTGCTGTCAAAGAAAACTTGGTTGAATTAATGGCAGATATTTGCCATCAGGTATGCTTATAATGTAGAATCACTATTTAATACATAAGATTCAAACTTTTGTAGAAATGCTCAAGGTATAAGAGATCTATTCAGTTCCCTTAAAATCACATATAGTATACATGTAGTAGGCTAAGCTATACAATAATAGTTCTAAACAATTTAAAGACCTTCAGTAAATCTCTCTTTCAAAATCTTCTGTTTTAAAGGGAGCTTTAATTTATAGCATATATCAGTAATTTAAGGGATACCGAATTTAATTTTTTTTTTCATGATTCAGATAAAGCAGCAATTTTAAGCAACTTTCTAATTTACTCCTATTATCAGTTTTTCTTTGTTCTCTTGGTATCTTTATTTGAAAAAGCAGGAATATAAGCTTACAAGCCATCCCATTTTTAGTTCAGCACCCTGGATAGCTCTTGCTGATTGGTGGCTGCATTTACCCACCAATCAGCAAGCGCTATCCAGGTGCTGAACCAAAGATGGCCTTGTTATTCCTGCTTTTTAAAATAAAGATATCACGAGAAAGAAGAAAAGTTGATAATAGGAGCATGCTCTATCTGAATTACGAAAGAAGAAATTTGGGTTTAGTATCCCTTTAAAGGGACATTGTAGTTCAAACGTTATATACCCTAATTTGTTAGTGCATATAATTTTAGCACTACCCTCCTGCAGGTCTATGTGCTCAATCCCCAGAAAAGGGCTGAATACATAGCTCAATTACCAACTGGGAGCTGGAGAGAATTGCTGTTCTCAAACAGACATGGCTGCTGAGCCAATCAGCAGCAACATATATTTTGTAATGAAATATCCCCAAACGATTAAAACAATTTTACACTCCTGCATATCTTGTAACTTTACTCTTACATTGAGGGGAACATCGTTCATGATGTCACCTGTCTGTTTGATCTGATTTATACACAGTTTATCTGGATCTTTTCACTATGACATACTTTACTTGATACACTTTACTTTTAATGTTCTGATGTGATATAGTTTAACTGGCATTTTATCATGGTATACTTTGTGAGATATTTACGCCACTTTAAATGCCTCTGCTTATGGATAAAATGCCTCAGACGTTCACATGTACCACACAGGTTTACAAACTTGCAATATAAGTTGGTTATTTGTTTTTTCTCCTGTAATGGAACTCTAAAATGTAACCATTTTCCAATTATGAATTGAAAATGCACCTGACAGAATTCACAAGCCTAACCCTGCCACATAGCTGCTTATAATTGTCCTCAGCTGAAATTATCAGAAGAAACAAAACAATGTAGGTTTTGTTAACAAAAGGAGTCTCTTGCTTCAGTAACAACTCCAGATTGTGCTGCTCCAGTTCATGCAAATAGTTGGTGGAGTTTTGCTATTGAAAATAAATAGCAGAAAGCAAGGTGTTAATCTCTTCTAATAATATTCATACCCTGTTGAAATGTTAATCTATTACAAGGCAACAGAAAAGTCAAAGTAGTAGAAACGGCTCCCCAGAAGAAAACCTTTTCCTTTAAGTAGTTTATCACTTTGTCTCCTCAAAGCCCAAATACAAAGCCTGTTGTACTGTACGAAAATAAATCTTTTTAACAGTAGTAGCTCAGCACATGGTCTTATGAATTATTCTGAATATCAAACAATGCTGCGTACATTGTGTTGTCTCAAATGTACTGATGCTGTGGCTAAGGATAAGGCTCAATACTGTCGTCATCATCATCATCATTATTTATTTGTGAAGTATTGGAAGCTCTGTAGCGCTTGTTGATTATTTAAATACATTTTATCTTAATCATGGGGAATTTGTATCACATTGATTTAAACCACATTATGAACATCAAAGTATGATGACTTTATCAAAAAGTATTAATTATGAACTGATAAATATAAAAACATATTTGCGCTTAAAATTAATAGGGACATGAATCTTAATTTGTTTCTTTCAAGATTCTATATCGAGCATGCAGTTTAAAAAAATAAAATAAATTATAATTTACATTTCTTCTACAAGATACGACGAGTCCACGGATTTCATCCTTACTTGTGGGATATTATCCTCCTACTAACAGGAAGTGGCAAAGAGCACCACAGCAGAGCTGTATATATAGCTCCTCCCTTCCCTCGACCTCTAGTCATTCTATTTGCCTGTGTTATACTAGGAAGAGGTAAAGTGAGGTGTTAGTTTTAGTTTATTCATTCAAGAAGTTTTTTATTTTAAATGGTACCGGTGAGTACTATTTTCCTCAGGGGGATATGGAAGAATATTTCTACCCTGAGGTTGATGATCTTAGCAGATGTAACTAAGATCCATGTTGGTTCCCACAGAGCTTCTGAAGGTAATAGCAGTTTAAAAAATAAGATAAATTATAATTTACATTTTCTTTGTTCTTTTGGTACCTTTGGTTGAAAAGCAGGGATGTAAACTCAAGAGTATGCACGTTTCTGGAGCATTATATGGCAGTTTTTTGCCAGAATGTTATCCATATGCAAGAGCACTAGATTGCAGCGCTATTTGCTACCATGTAGTGCTTTAGACACTAAACAAAGAATTTCATGGGAACAAAGCAAATTTAATAATATAAGTAAATTGGAAACTTTGTTAAATTGTATGCTCTGTCTGAATCACAAAATAAATTTCTCCAACATTGGTGTGTCCGGTCCACGGCGTCATCCTTACTTGTGGGATATTCTCTTCCCCAACAGGAAATGGCAAAGAGTCCCAGCAAAGCTGGCCATATAGTCCCTCCTAGGCTCCGCCCACCCCAGTCATTCTCTTTGCCGTTGCACAGGCAACATCTCCACGGAGATGGTTAAGAGTTTTTTGGTGTTTAAATGTAGTTTTTATTCTTCTATCAAGTGTTTGTTATTTTAAAATAGTGCTGGTATGTACTATTTACTCTGAAACAGAAAAGGATGAAGATTTCTGTTTGTGAGAGGAAGATGATTTTAGCAGACAGTAACTAAAATCGATTGCTGTTTCCACATAGGACTGTTGAGATGAAGTAACTTCAGTTGGGGGAAACAGTTAGCAGACTTTTCTGCTTAAGGTATGACTTGCCATATTTCTAACAAGACTGTGTAATGCTGGAAGGCTGTCATTTCCCCTCATGGGGACCGGTAAGCCATTTTCTTAGTCAAACAAACAGAATAAAGGGCTTAATATGGGCTAAAAAACTGGTAGACATTTTTATGGGCTAAATCGATTGCTTTATTTGGGCATATTATTCAGATTTAGGCTGACAATTTGCATTTATAATCTTGGGGAACGTTTATATAACGGCAGGCACTGTGTTAGACACCTTTTCCAGTCAAGGGGCCTTTCTAGTTATAGACTGAGCCTCATTTTCGCGCCATTACTGCGCAGTTGTTTCTTCTGTTAAGTGTGATCAGTCCACGGGTCATCATTACTTCTGGGATATTACTCCTCCCCAACAGGAAGTGCAAGAGGATTCACCCAGCAGAGCTGCATATAGCTCCTCCCCTCTACGTCACTCCCAGTCATTCTCTTGCACCCAACGACTAGATAGGATGTGTGAGAGGACTATGGTGATTATACTTAGTTTTATATCTTCAATCAAAAGTTTGTTATTTTAAAATAGCACCGGAGTGTGTTATTATCTCTCTGGCAGAGTTTGAAGAAGAATCTACCAGAGTTTTTGTTATGATTTTAGCCGGAGTAGTTAAGATCATATTGCTGTTTCTCGGCCATCTGAGGAGAGGTAAACTTCAGATCAGGGGACAGCGGGCAGATGAATCTGCATAGAGGTATGTAGCAGTTTTTATTTTCTGACAATGGAATTGATGAGAAAATCCTGCCATACCGATATAATGTCATGTATGTATACTTTACACTTCAGTATTCTGGGGAATGGTACTTCACTAGAATTACACTGTATGAAATACATAAAGCTGTTTAATAACTAGAGATTATGTTTAACGTTTTTGCTGGAATGTAAAATCGTTTTCATTTGCTGAGGTACTGAGTGATAAATGTTTGGGCACTATTTTTCCACTTGGCAGTTGCTTAATCTGTTTTCTGACAGTTTCTGTTCTCCCTCACTGCTGTGTGTGAGGGGGAGGGGCCGTTTTTTGGCGCTTTTACTACGCATCAAATATTTCAGTCAGCAACTCATTGTATTCCCTTCATGATCCGGTTCATCTCTACAGAGCTCAGGGGTCTTCAAAACTTATTTTGAGGGAGGTAATTTCTCTCAGCAGAGCTGTGAGAATTATAGTTTGACTGAGATAAAAAACGTTTATTCTGTAATTTGTTTCCTGCTTTCAGAATTTGTTATCTTTGCTAATGGGATTAAACCTTTGCTAAAGTTGTGTTGTTTACAAGGATTGAGGCCATAACTGTTTCAATTTATTAATTTTCAACTGTCATAAATCTTCTGTGCTTCTTAAAGGCACAGTACGTTTTAATATTATTCTAATTGAATTGTATTTCCAAGTTGCAAGTTTATTTGCTAGTGTGTTAAACATGTCTGATTCAGAGGATGATACCTGTGTCATTTGTTGCAATGCCAAAGTGGAGCCCAATAGAAATTTATGTACTAACTGTATTGATGCTACTTTAAATAAAAGTCAATCTGTACAAATTGAACAAATTTCACCAAACAACGAGGGGAGAGTTATGCCGACTAACTCGCCTCACGTGTCAGTACCTACATCTCCCGCTCAGAGGGAGGTGCGTGATATTGTAGCGCCGAATACATCTGGGCGGCCATTACAAATCACATTACAGGATATGGCTACTGTTATGACTGAGGTTTTGGCTAAATTACCAGAACTAAGAGGTAAGCGTGATCACTCTGGGGTGAGAACAGAGTGCGCTGATAATATTAGGGCCATGTCAGACACTGCGTCACAGGTGGCAGAACATGAGGACGGAGAACTTCATTCTGTGGGTGACGGTTCTGATCCAAACAGACTGGATTCAGATATTTCAAATTTTAAATTTAAACTGGAAAACCTCCGTGTATTACTAGGGGAGGTGTTAGCGGCTCTGAATGATTGTAACACAGTTGCAATACCAGAGAAAATGTGTAGGTTGGATAAATATTTTGCGGTACCGACGAGTACTGAGGTTTTTCCTATACCTAAGAGACTTACTGAAATTGTTACTAAGGAGTGGGATAGACCCGGTGTGCCGTTCTCACCCCCTCCGATATTTAGAAAAATGTTTCCAATAGACGCCACCACAAGGGACTTATGGCAAACGGTCCCTAAGGAGGAGGGAGCAGTTTCTACCTTAGCTAAGCGTACCACTATCCCGGTGGAGGATAGCTGTGCTTTTTCAGATCCAATGGATAAAAAGTTAGAGGGTTACCTTAAGAAAATGTTTGTTCAACAAGGTTTTATATTGCAACCCCTTGCATGCATTGCGCCGATCACGGCTGCAGCGGCATTCTGGATTGAGTCTCTGGAAGAGAACATTGGTTCAGCTACTCTGGACGACATTACGGACAGGCTTAGAGTCCTTAAACTAGCTAATTCATTCATTTCGGAGGCCGTTGTACATCTTACTAAACTTACGGCGAAAAATTCAGGATTCGCCATTCAGGCACGCAGGGCGCTGTGGCTAAAATCCTGGTCAGCTGATGTTACTTCTAAGTCTAAATTGCTTAATATACCTTTCAAAGGGCAGACCTTATTCGGGCCCGGGTTGAAAGAGATTATCGCTGACATTACAGGAGGTAAAGGCCATGCCCTGCCTCAGGACAAAGCCAAAGCCAAGACTAGACAGTCTAATTTTCGTTCCTTTCGTAATTTCAAAGCAGGAGCAGCATCAACTTCCTCTGCACCAAAACAGGAAGGAGCTGTTGCTCGCTACAGACAAGGCTGGAAACCTAACCAGTCCTGGAACAAGGGCAAGCAGACTAGGAAACCTGCTGCTGCCCCTAAAACAGCATGAATTGAGGGCCCCCGATCCGGGATCTGATCTAGTGGGGGGCAGACTTTCTCTCTTCGCCCAGGCTTGGGCAAGAGATGTTCAGGATCCCTGGGCGCTAGAGATAATATCTCAGGGATACCTACTGGACTTCAAATACTCTCCTCCAAGAGAAAGATTTCATCTGTCAAGATTGTCAACAATCCAGACAAAGAAAGAGGCGTTTCTACGCTGCGTACAAGAGCTCTTGTTAATGGGAGTAATCCATCCAGTTCCACGATCGGAACAGGGACAGGGGTTTTACTCAAATCTGTTTGTGGTTCCCAAAAAAGAGGGAACTTTCAGACCAATCCTGGACTTAAAGATCCTAAACAAATTCCTAAGAGTTCCATCGTTCAAGATGGAGACTATTCGGACAATTTTACCTATGATCCAAGAGGGTCAGTACATGACCACTGTAGATTTAAAAGATGCTTACCTTCACATACCGATTCACAAAGATCATTATCGGTACCTAAGGTTTGCCTTCCTAGACAGGCATTACCAGTTTGTGGCTCTTCCATTCGGATTGGCTACAGCTCCAAGAATCTTCACAAAGGTTCTGGGTGCTCTTCTGGCGGTACTAAGACCGCGGGGAATCTCGGTAGCTCCATACCTAGACGACATTCTGATACAAGCTTCAAGCTTTCAAACTGCCAAGTCTCATACAGAGTTAGTGCTGGCATTTCTAAGGTCACATGGATGGAAGGTGAACGAAAAGAAAAGTTCACTCGTTCCACTCACAAGAGTTCCCTTCCTGGGGACTCTTATAGATTCTGTAGAAATGAAGATTTACCTGACAGAGGACAGGCTAACAAGACTTCAAAGTGCTTGCCGCACCCTTCATTCCATTCAACACCCGTCAGTGGCTCAATGCATGGAGGTAATCGGCTTAATGGTAGCGGCAATGGACATAGTACCCTTTGCACGCTTACACCTCAGACCACTGCAACTGTGCATGCTAAGTCAGTGGAATGGGGATTACTCAGACTTATCCCCTTCTCTGAATCTGGATCAAGAGACCAGAAATTCTCTTCTATGGTGGCTTTCTTGGCCACATCTGTCCAGGGGGATGCCATTCAGCAGACCAGACTGGACAATTGTAACAACAGACGCCAGCCTTCTAGGTTGGGGTGCCGTCTGGAATTCTCTGAAGGCTCAGGGACAATGGAGTCAGGAGGAGAGTCTCCTGCCAATAAACATTCTGGAATTGAGAGCAGTTCTCAATGCCCTCCTGGCTTGGCCCCAGTTGACAACTCGGGGGTTCATCAGGTTTCAGTCGGACAACATCACGACTGTAGCTTACATCAACCATCAGGGAGGGACAAGAAGCTCCCTAGCTATGATGGAAGTATCAAAGATAATTCGCTGGGCAGAGTCTCACTCTTGCCACCTGTCAACAATCCACATCCCGGGAGTGGAGAACTGGGAGGCGGATTTCTTAAGTCGACAGACTTTTCATCCGGGGGAGTGGGAACTTCATCCGGAGGTCTTTGCCCAAATACTTCGACGTTGGGGCAAACCAGAGATAGATCTCATGGCGTCTCGACAGAACGCCAAGCTTCCTCGTTACGGGTCCAGATCCAGGGATCCAGGAGCAGTCCTGATAGATGCTCTGACAGCACCTTGGGACTTCAGGATGGCTTACGTGTTTCCACCCTTCCCGTTGCTTCCTCGATTGATTGCCAGAATCAAACAAGAGAGAGCATCAGTGATTCTAATAGCACCTGCGTGGCCACGCAGGACTTGGTATGCAGACCTGGTGGACATGTCATCCTGTCCACCTTGGTCTCTACCTCTGAAACAGGACTTTCTGATACAGGGTCCCTTCAAACATCAAAATCTAACTTCTCTGAAGCTGACTGCTTGGAAATTGAACGCTTGATTTTATCAAGACGTGGGTTTTCTGAGTCAGTTATTGATACCTTAATACAGGCTAGGAAACCTGTTACCAGAAAGATTTACCATAAGATATGGCGTAAATACCTATATTGGTGTGAATCCAAAGGTTACTCTTGGAGTAAGGTTAGGATTCCTAGGATATTGTCTTTTCTACAAGAAGGTTTAGAAAAGGGTTTATCTGCTAGTTCATTAAAGGGACAGATCTCAGCTCTGTCCATTCTGTTACACAAACGTCTGTCAGAAGTTCCTGACGTCCAGGCTTTTTGTCAGGCTTTGGCCAGGATTAAGCCTGTGTTTAAAACTGTTGCTCCACCATGGAGTTTAAACCTTGTTCTTAATGTTTTACAGGGCGTTCCGTTTGAACCCCTTCATTCCATTGATATAAAGTTGTTATCTTGGAAAGTTCTATTTTTAATGGCTATTTCCTCGGCTCGAAGAGTCTCTGAATTATCAGCCTTACATTGTGATTCTCCTTATTTGATTTTTCATTCGGATAAGGTAGTCCTGCGTACTAAACCTGGGTTCTTACCTAAGGTAGTTACTAACAGGAATATCAATCAAGAGATTGTTGTTCCTTCTTTATGCCCAAATCCTTCTTCAAAGAAGGAACGTCTACTGCACAACCTGGATGTAGTCCGTGCTCTAAAATTTTACTTACAGGCAACTAAGGAATTTCGACAAACGTCTTCTCTGTTTGTCATTTACTCTGGGCAGAGGAGAGGTCAAAAAGCTTCCGCTACCTTTCTTTCTTTTTGGCTTCGTAGCATAATTCGTTTAGCTTATGAGACTGCTGGACAGCAGCCTCCTGAAAGAATTACAGCTCATTCTACTAGAGCTGTGGCTTCCACTTGGGCCTTCAAGAATGAGGCCTCTGTTGAACAGATTTGCAAGGCTGCAACTTGGTCTTCGCTTCATACTTTTTCCAAATTTTACAAATTTGACACTTTTGCTTCATCGGAGGCTATTTTTGGGAGAAAGGTTCTTCAGGCAGTGGTTCCTTCTGTATAAAGAGCCTGTCTATCCCTCCCGTCATCCGTGTACTTTTGCTTTGGTATTGGTATCCCAGAAGTAATGATGACCCGTGGACTGATCACACTTAACAGAAGAAAACATAATTTATGCTTACCTGATAAATTCCTTTCTTCTGTAGTGTGATCAGTCCACGGCCCGCCCTGTTTTTAAGGCAGGTAAATATTTTTTAATTTATACTCCAGTCACCACTTCACCCTTGGCTTTTCCTTTCTCGTTGGTCCTTGGTCGAATGACTGGGAGTGACGTAGAGGGGAGGAGCTATATGCAGCTCTGCTGGGTGAATCCTCTTGCACTTCCTGTTGGGGAGGAGTAATATCCCAGAAGTAATGATGACCCGTGGACTGATCACACTACAGAAGAAAGGAATTTATCAGGTAAGCATAAATTATGTTTTTTTGAGAGCAGGGCATGCAGATGCATGTGTGAGGATCTATAAATTACTGGAAAAGCTTCTAGAAGGCGTCAATTGGTATCGTATTCCCCTCTGGGCTTGGTTGGGTCTTAGCAAAGACTATAGCTGGGACTGTATAGGGGTTAAATTTAAAAACGGCTCAGGTTCCGTTATTTTAAGGGTTAAAGCTCTGAAATTTGGTGTGCAATACTTTTATTGCTTTAAGACACTGTGGTGAAATTTTGGTAATTTTTGAACAATTCCTTCATACTTTTTCACATATTCAGTAATAAAGTGTTTTCTGTTTAAAATTTAAAGAGACAGTAACGGTTTTGTTTTAAAACGTTTTTTGTGCTTTGTTGACAAGTTTAAGCCTGTTTAACATGTCTGTACCTTCAGATAAGCTATGTTCTATATGTATGAAAGCCAATGTGTCTCCCCATTTAAATTTATGTGATAATTGTGCCATAGCGTCCAAACAAAGTAAGGACAGTACTGCCACAGATAATGAAATTGCCCAAGATGATTCCTCAGATGAGGGGAGTAAACATGATACTACATCATCTCCTACTGTGTCTACACCAGTTTTGCCCACGCAGGAGGCCCCTAGTATATCTAGTGCGCCAATGCTTATTACCATGCAACAATTAACGGCTGTAATGGATAGCTCCATAGCAAATATTTTATCCAAAATGCCTACTTATCAGAGAAAGCGCGATTGCTCTGTTTTAAACACTGAAGAGCAAGAGGGCGCTGATGATAATTGTTCTGTCATACCCTCACACCAATCTGAAGGGGCCATGAGGGAGGTTTTGTCAGATGGAGAAATCTCAGATTCAGGAAAAACCTGATGTTGTGACATTTAAATTTAAATTAGAACATCTCCGCGCACTGCTTAAGGAGGTGTTATCTACTCTGGATGATTGTGACAACTTGGTCATTCCAGAGAAATTATGCAAGATGGACAAGTTCCTAGAGGTTCCGGTGCACCCCGAAGCTTTTCCTATACCCAAGCGGGTGGCGGACATAGTAAATAAGGAGTGGGAAAAGCCCGGCATACCTTTTTGTTCCCCCCCTATATTTAAGAAATTATTTCCTATGGTCGACCCCAGAAAGGACTTATGGCAGACAGTCCCTAAGGTCGAGGGGGCAGTTTCTACTCTAAACAAACGCACTACTATTCCTATCGAAGATAGTTGTGCTTTCAAAGATCCTATGGATAAAAAATTGGAAGGTTTGCTTAAAAAGATTTTTGTACAGCAAGGTTACCTTCTACAACCAATTTCATGCATTGTTCCTGTCACTACAGCAGCGTGGTTCTGGTTCGAGGAACTAGAAAAGTCGCTCAGTAGAGAGACTCCATATGAGGAGGTTATGGACAGAGTTCACGCACTTAAATTGGCTAACTCTTTTATTTTAGATGCCGCTTTGCAATTAGCTAGATTAGCGGCGAAAAATTCAGGGTTTGCTATCGTGGCGCGCAGAGCGCTTTGGTTAAAGTCTTGGTCAGCGGATGTGTCATCCAAGACAAAATTGCTTAACATCCCTTTCAAAGGTAAAACTTTATTTGGGCCAGAATTGAAAGAGATTATTTCAGACATCACTGGGGGAAAGGGCCACGCCCTTCCACAGGATAGGTCTTTTAAGGCTAAAAATAAGTCTAATTTTCGTCCCTTTCGCAGGAACGGACCGGCCGCTAATTCTGCATCCTCTAAGCAAGAGGGTAATGCCTCACAACCCAAACCAACCTGGAAACCGATGCAAGGCTGGAACAAGGGTAAGCAGGCCAAGAAGCCCGCCACTGCTAACAAAACAGCATGAAGGAGTAGCCCCCGATCCGGGACCGGATCTAGTGGGGGGCAGACGCTCTCTCTTTGCTCAGGCTTGGGCAAGAGATGTTCAGGATCCTTGGGCGCTAGAAATAGTTTCTCAAGGTTATCTCCTGGAATTCAAGGAACTACCCCCAAGGGGAAGGTTCCACATGTCTCACTTATCCTCAAACCAAATAAAGAGACAGGCATTCTTACATTGTGTAGAAGACCTGTTAAAGATGGGAGTGATACACCCAGTTCCGATAAAGGAACAAGGAATGGGATTTTATTCCAATCTGTTCGTAGTTCCCAAAAAAGAGGGAACTTTCAGACCAATTTTAGATTTGAAGATCCTAAACAAATTTCTAAGGGTACCATCTTTCAAGATGGAGACCATTCGAACGATTCTACCCACTATCCAGGAAAGTCAATTTATGACTACCGTGGATCTAAAGGATGCGTACCTACATATTCCTATCCACAAAGAACATCATCAGTTCCTAAGGTTCGCTTTTCTGGACAAGCATTACCAGTTTGTGGCCCTCCCATTCGGGTTAGCCACTGCTCCAAGGATTTTCACAAAGGTGCTAGGGTCCCTTCTAGCGGTTCTAAGACCAAGGGGCATTGCAGTAGTACCTTACTTGGACGACATTCTGATACAAGCGTCGTCCCTGTCAAAAGCAAAGGCTCATACGGACATCGTTCTAGCCTTTCTCAGATCTCACGGATGGAAGGTGAACATAGAAAAAAGTTCTCTGTCTCCGTCGACAAGAGTTCCCTTCTTGGGAACAATAATAGATTCCTTAGAAATGAGGATATTTCTGACAGAGGTCAGAAATTCAAAACTTCTAAGCTCTTGTCAAGTGCTTCATTCTGTTCCTCGTCCTTCCATAGCGCAGTGCATGGAAGTAGTAGGATTGATGGTTGCAACAATGGACATAGTTCCTTTTGCACGAATTCATCTAAGACCATTACAACTGTGCATGCTGAAACAGTGGAATGGGGATTATACAGACTTGTCTCCAATGATTCAAATAGATCAAAAGACCAGAGATTCACTCCGTTGGTGGCTGACCCTGGACCATCTGTCCCAGGGAATGAGCTTCCGCAGACCAGAGTGGGTCATTGTCACGACCGACGCCAGCCTAGTGGGCTGGGGCGCGGTCTGGGAATCCCTGAAAGCTCAGGGTCTATGGTCTCGGGAAGAGTCTCTTCTCCCGATAAACATTCTGGAACTGAGAGCGATATTCAATGCTCTCAGAGCTTGGCCTCAACTAGCAAAGGCCAAATTCATAAGGTTCCAATCAGACAACATGACGACCGTTGCATATATCAATCATCAGGGGGGAACAAGGAGTTCCCTGGCGATGAAAGAAGTGACCAAAATAATTCAATGGGCGGAGAATCACTCCTGCCACTTGTCTGCGATCCACATCCCAGGAGTGGAAAACTGGGAGGCGGATTTTCTGAGTCGTCAGACATTCCATCCGGGGGAGTGGGAACTCCATCCGGAGATCTTTGCCCAAATAACTCAATTATGGGGCATTCCAGACATGGATCTGATGGCGTCTCGTCAGAACTTCAAGGTTCCTTGCTACGGGTCCAGATCCAGGGATCCCAAGGCGACTCTAGTAGATGCACTAGTAGCACCTTGGACCTTCAACCTAGCTTATGTATTTCCACCGTTTCCTCTCATTCCCAGGCTGGTAGCCAGGATCAATCAGGAGAGGGCCTCGGTGATCTTGATAGCTCCTGCGTGGCCACGCAGGACTTGGTATGCAGACCTGGTGAATATGTCATCGGCTCCACCATGGAAGCTACCTTTGAGACAGGACCTTCTTGTTCAGGGTCCATTCGAACATCCAAATCTGGTCTCCCTCCAGCTGACGGCTTGGAGATTGAACGCTTGATTCTATCGAAGCGTGGGTTTTCAGATTCTGTAATAGATACTCTGGTTCAGGCCAGAAAACCTGTAACTAGAAAAATTTACCATAAAATATGGAAAAAATATATCTGTTGGTGTGAATCCAAAGGATTCCCATGGAATAAGATAAAAATTCCTAAGATTCTCTCCTTTCTACAAGAAGGTTTGGAGAAAGGATTATCTGCAAGTTCTCTAAAGGGACAGATCTCTGCTTTATCTGTCTTACTACACAAAAGACTGGCAGCTGTGCCAGATGTTCAAGCATTTGTTCAGGCTCTGGTTAGGATCAAGCCTGTTTACAGACCTTTGACTCCTCCCTGGAGTCTAAATCTAGCTCTTTCAGTTCTTCAAGGGGTTCCGTTTGAACCTTTACATTCCATAGATATTAAGTTACTATCTTGGAAAGTTTTGTTTTTGGTTGCAATTTCTTCTGCTAGAAGAGTTTCAGAGTTATCTGCTCTGCAGTGTTCTCCGCCCTATCTGGTGTTCCATGCAGATAAGGTGGTTTTGTGTACTAAACCTGGTTTTCTTCCTAAAGTTGTTTCTAACAAAAATATTAACCAGGAGATTGTTGTACCTTCTTTGTGTCCGAATCCAGTTTCAAAGAAGGAACGTTTGTTACACAATTTGGACGTAGTCCGTGCTCTAAAATTCTATTTAGAGGCTACAAAAGATTTCAGACAAACATCTTCCTTGTTTGTTGTTTATTCTGGTAAAAGGAGAGGTCAAAAAGCGACTTCTACCTCTCTTTCCTTTTGGCTTAAAAGCATCATCCGATTGGCTTATGAGACTGCCGGACGGCAGCCTCCTGAAAGAATCACAGCTCACTCCACTAGGGCTGTGGCTTCCACATGGGCCTTCAAGAACGAGGCTTCTGTTGACCAGATATGTAAGGCAGCGACTTGGTCTTCACTGCACACTTTTGCCAAATTTTACAAATTTGATACTTTTGCTTCTTCGGAGGCTATTTTTGGGAGAAAGGTTTTGCAAGCTGTGGTGCCTTCCGTTTAGGTAACCTGATTTGCTCCCTCCCTTCATCCGTGTCCTAAAGCTTTGGTATTGGTTCCCACAAGTAAGGATGACGCCGTGGACCGGACACACCAATGTTGGAGAAAACAGAATTTATGCTTACCTGATAAATTACTTTCTCCAACGGTGTGTCCGGTCCACGGCCCGCCCTGGTTTTTTAATCAGGTCTGATGAATTATTTTCTCTAACTACAGTCACCACGGTACCATATGGTTTCTCCTATATATATTTCCTCCTGTCCGTCGGTCGAATGACTGGGGTGGGCGGAGCCTAGGAGGGACTATATGGCCAGCTTTGCTGGGACTCTTTGCCATTTCTTGTTGGGGAAGAGAATATCCCACAAGTAAGGATGACGCCGTGGACCGGACACACCGTTGGAGAAAGTAATTTATCAGGTAAGCATAAATTCTGTTTTTTTGAGTTTTATATCTCATTATGTTGCAACTTCACTTTTGTCGATATTCAGCAGCGTACTTTTATTTTGTTTTACAGCTAGATCTGATGATTAACACTGCATATTTATTACCTGCTTATTAAAGTGCCATTGTAATGAAAACAAATACATGCTCTAATTCGAATATTTAAACAATTAATTATAAAGTTACAGAATATTAACTTCAGGTCAGAATGTTAATCAGTAATTTAAATATCTGACATTATTTTAGAGAGGGAACATAAAACATATATTTATTAATATTGTACCCACTGATTCAGTGTAAAAATCTTCTCAACTAGTATACACTGTAAAATATACAATTCTGTAATATTCTGTAATATTTGGTCCATAAGAAATATATGTATTTGTTTTTGTACCAAAGTAAAAAAAAAATAATACAGCAAATTTTCCACAATTGGTACACTTGTCCAGAAACGATAAACAAACAACACTTTAATGAAAACGACACAAAAGCATATTAGAAAAAAAATAGTTGAATTGTTCAAAAAAGTCTTTAAAAATGTCAAATTTACAGTATTCAATATCGATTTAACAATATCTTTGTCAGTTGATTGATTCTGGTGTCAGTCAATTAAAAATGAATTTAGTATCTTTGTCACTCTCCCCCCCCCCCCACTGGGAGCATGATTTAATCTAAACCATTTTGCTTACATAGTTTTTCTATAACCATTTTTTAAGTACTGATACTCTCAATATTGTTTGGAAACAACAAGCAGAATTAGCTATTTCAAATGGTAAAATAGAGGTAAATAGACTATTTGTAAACAATTTAATACACTCCAGCATGTAAAATAGATCATTGCGTACATATTAAAGCTGCCCTAAAGATGTTTTTCCATAAAATAACATGTAAACTTTTTTTCATTAACAAATTCCAATTGACCCCTTTAGTAAATACTGGACGAAAGGAAAAAAATTTTTCTCCCCATAAGAAATTATTTGTCCAAAACATTTTTTTTGTTTGTGCATATGTCAAGTCTACAGTCATGGTACTATCAAAGGTCAACTTGTAAAACTTTTTCTTTCATGTAATTAGCAAGAGTCCATGAGCTAGTGACGTATGGGATATACATTCCTACCAGGAGGGGCAAAGTTTCCCAAACCTCAAAATGCCTATAAATACACCCCTCACCACACCCACAATTCAGTTTTTACAAACTTTGCCTCCGATGGAGGTGGTGAAGTAAGTTTGTGCTAGATTCTACGTTGATATGCGCTCCGCAGCAAGTTGGAGCCCGGTTTTCCTCTCAGCGTGCAGTGAATGTCAGAGGGATGTGAGGAGAGTATTGCCTATTTGAATGCAGTGATCTCCTTCTACGGGGTCTATTTCATAGGTTCTCTGTTATCGGTCGTAGAGATTCATCTCTTACCTCCCTTTTCAGATCGACGATATACTCTTATATATACCATTACCTCTACTGATTCTCGTTTCAGTACTGGTTTGGCTATCTGCTATATGTAGATGAGTGTCCTGGGGTAAGTAAGTCTTATTTTCTGTGACACTCCAAGCTATGGTTGGGCACTTTGTTTATAAAGTTCTAAATATATGTATTCAAACATTTATTTGCCTTGACTCAGAATGTTCAACTTTCCTTATTTTCAGACAGTCAGTTTCATATTTGGGATAATGCATTTGATTTAATAAATTTTTTCTTACCTTCAAAAAATTTGACTCTTCCCTGTGGGCTGTTAGGCTCGCGGGGGCTGAAAATGCTTCATTTTATTGCGTCATTCTTGGCGCGGATTTTTTTGGCGCAAAAATTCTATTTCCGTTTCCGGCGTCATACGTGTCGCCGGAAGTTGCGTCATTTTTTTGACGTTATTTTGCGCCAAAAATGTCGGCGTTCCGGATGTGGCGTCATTTTTGGCGCCAAAAGCATTTAGGCGCCAAATAATGTGGGCGTCTTATTTGGCGCGAAAAAATATGGGCGTCACTTTTGTCTCCACATTATTTTAGTCTCATTTTTTATTGCTTCTGGTTGCTAGAAGCTTGTTCTTTGGCATTTTTTCCCATTCCTGAAACTGTCTTTTAAGGAATTTGATCAATTTTGCTTTATATATGTTGTTTTTTCTCTTACATATTGCAAGATGTCCCACGTTGCATCTGAGTCAGAAGATACTACATGAAAATCGCTGTCAAGTGCTGAATCTACCAAAGCTAAGTGCATCTGCTGTAAACTTTTGGTAGCTATTCCTCCAGCTGTTGTTTGTATTGATTGTCATGACAAACTTGTTAAAGCAGATAATATTTCCTTTAGTAAAGTACCATTGCCTGTTGCAGTTCCTTCAACATCTAAGGTGCAGAATGTTCCTGATAATATAAGAGATTTTGTTTCAGAATCCATTAAGAAGGCTATGTCTGTTATTTCTCCTTCTAGTAAACGTAAAAAATCTTTTAAAACTTCTCTCCCTACAGATGAATTTTTAAATGAAGATCATCATTCTGATTCTGATGATTCCTCTGGTTCAGAGGATTCTGTCTCAGAGGTTGATGCTGATAAATCTTCATATTTATTTAAAATGGAATTTATTCGTTCTTTACTTAAAGAAGTACTAATTGCTTTAGAAATAGAGGATTCTGGTCCTCTTGATGTTAATTCTAAACGTTTGGATAAGGTTTTTAAAGCTCCTGTGGTTTTTCCAGAAGTTTTTCCTGTTCCTAATGCTATTTCTGCAGTAATTTCCAAGGAATGGGATAAATTGGGTAATTCATTTACTCCTTCTAAACGTTTTAAGCATTTATATCCTGTGCCGTCTGACAGATTAGAATTTTGGGACAAGATCCCTAAAGTTGATGGGGCTATTTCTACCCTTGCTAAACGTACTACTATTCCTACGTCAGATAGTACTTCGTTTAAAGATCCTCTAGATAGGAAAATTGAATCCTTTCTAAGAAAAGCTTATCTGTGTTCAGGTAATCTTCTTAGACCTGCTATATCTTTGGCTGATGTTGCTGCAGCTTCAACTTTTTGGTTGGAAACTTTAGCGCAACAAGTAACACATCGTGATTCTCATGATATTATTATTCTTCTTCAGCATGCTAATAATTTTATATGTGATGCTATTTTTGATATTATCAGAGTTGATGTCAGGTTTATGTCTCTAGCTATCTTAGCTAGAAGAGCTTTATGGCTTAAAACTTGGAATGCTGATATGGCTTCTAAATCAACTTTGCTTTCTATTTCTTTCCAGGGTAACAAATTATTTGGTTCTCAGTTGGATTCCATTATTTCAACTGTTACTGGTGGGAAAGGAACTTTTTTACCACAGGATAAAAAATCTAAAGGTAAAAACAGGGCTAATAATCGTTTTCGTTCCTTTCGTTTCAACAAAGAACAAAAACCTGATCCTTCATCCTCAGGAGCAGTTTCGGTTTGGAAACCATCTCCAGTCTGGAATAAATCCAAGCCAGCTAGAAAGGCAAAGCCTGCTTCTAAGTCCACATGAAGGTGCGGCCCTCGTTCCAGCTCAGCTGGTAGGGGGCAGGTTACGTTTTTTCAAGGAAATTTGGATCAATTCTGTTCACAATCTTTGGATTCAGAGCATTGTTTTAGAAGGGTACAGAATTGGTTTCAAGATGAGACCTCCTGCAAAGAGATTTTTTCTTTCCCGTGTCCCAGTAAATCCAGTAAAAGCTCAAGCATTTCTGAAATGTGTTTCAGATCTAGAGTTGTCTGGAGTAATTATGCCAGTTCCAGTTCCGGAACAGGGGATGGGGTTTTATTCAAATCTCTTCATTGTACCAAAGAAGGAGAATTCCTTCAGACCAGTTCTGGATCTAAAAATATTGAATCGTTATGTAAGGATACCAACGTTCAAGATGGTAACTGTAAGGACTATATTGCCTTTTGTTCAGCAAGGGAATTATATGTCCACAATAGATTTACAGGATGCATATCTGCATATTCCGATTCATCCAGATCATTATCAGTTCCTGAGATTCTCTTTTCTGGACAAGCATTACCAGTTTGTGGCTGTGCCGTTTGGCCTAGCTACAGCTCCAAGAATTTTTACAAAGGTTCTCGGTGCCCTTCTGTCTGTAATCAGAGAACAGGGTATTGTGGTATTTCCTTATTTGGACGATATCTTGGTACTTGCTCAGTCTTTACATTTAGCAGAATCTCATACGAATCGACTTGTGTTGTTTCTTCAAGATCATGGTTGGAGGATCAATTTACCAAAAAGTTCTTTGATTCCTCAGACAAGAGTAACCTTTCTGGGTTTCCAGATGGATTCAGTGTCCATGACTCTGTCTTTAACAGACAAGAGACGTCTAAAATTGATTGCAGCTTGTCGAAACCTTCAGTCACAATCATTCCCTTCGGTAGCCTTATGCATGGAAATTCTAGGTCTTATGACTGCTGCATCGGACGCGATCCCCTTTGCTCGTTTTCACATGCGACCTCTTCAGCTCTGTATGCTGAAGCAATGGTGCAAGGATTACACGAAGATTTCTCAAATAATATCTTTAAAACCGATTGTTCGACACTCTCTAACATGGTGGACAGACCACCATCGTTTAATTCAGGGGGCTTCTTTTGTGCTTCCGACCTGGACTGTAATTTCAACAGATGCAAGTCTTTCAGGTTGGGGAGCTGTGTGGGGATCTCTGACAGCACAAGGAGTTTGGGAATCTCAGGAGGTGAGATTACCGATCAATATTTTGGAACTCCGTGCAATTTTCAGAGCTCTTCAGTTTTGGCCTCTTCTGAAGAGAGAATCGTTCATTTGTTTTCAGACGGACAATGTCACAACTGTGGCATACATCAATCATCAAGGAGGGACTCACAGTCCTCTGGCTATGAGAGAAGTATCTCGAATTTTGGTTTGGGCGGAATCCAGCTCCTGTCTAATCTCTGCGGTTCATATCCCAGGTATAGACAATTGGGAAGCGGATTATCTCAGTCGCCAAACGTTACATCCGGGCGAATGGTCTCTTCACCCAGAGGTATTTCTTCAGATTGTTCAAATGTGGGAACTTCCAGAAATAGATCTGATGGCGTCCCATCTAAACAAGAAACTTCCCAGGTATCTGTCCAGATCCCGGGATCCTCAGGCGGAGGCAGTGGATGCATTATCACTTCCTTGGAAGTATCATCCTGCCTATATCTTTCCGCCTCTAGTTCTTCTTCCAAGAGTAATATCCAAGATTCTGAAGGAATGCTCGTTTGTTCTGCTGGTAGCTCCGGCATGGCCTCACAGATTTTGGTATGCGGATCTTGTCCGGATGGCCTCTTGCCAACCGTGGACTCTTCCGTTAAGACCAGACCTTCTGTCACAAGGTCCTTTTTTCCATCAGGATCTGAAATCCTTAAATTTAAAGGTATGGAGATTGAACGCTTGATTCTTGGTCAAAGAGGTTTCTCTGACTCTGTCATTAATACTATGTTACAGGCTCGTAAGTCTGTATCTCGAGAGATATATTATAGAGTCTGGAAGACTTATATTTCTTGGTGTCTTTCTCATCATTTTTCTTGGCATTCTTTTAGAATACCGAGAATTTTACAGTTTCTTCAGGATGGTTTAGATAAGGGTTTGTCCGCAAGTTCTTTGAAAGGACAAATCTCTGCTCTTTCTGTTCTTTTTCACAGAAAGATTGCTATTCTTCCTGATATTCATTGTTTTGTACAAGCTTTGGTTCGTATAAAACCTGTCATTAAGTCAATCTCTCCTCCTTGGAGTTTGAATCTGGTTCTGGGAGCTCTTCAAGCTCCTCCGTTTGAACCTATGCATTCATTGGACATTAAATTGCTTTCTTGGACAGTTTTGTTCCTTTTGGCCATCTCTTCTGCTAGAAGAGTTTCTGAATTATCTGCTCTTTCTTGTGAGTCTCCTTTTCTGATTTTTCACCAGGATAAGGCGGTGTTGCGAACTTCTTTTGAATTTTTACCTAAAGTTGTGAATTCCAACAACATTAGTAGAGAAATTGTGGTTCCTTCATTATGTCCTAATCCTAAGAATTCTAAGGAGAAATCGTTGCATTCTTTGGATGTTGTTAGAGCTTTGAAATATTATGTTGAAGCTACGAAATCTTTCCGTAAGACTTCTAGTCTATTTGTTATCTTTTCCGGTTCTAGAAAAGGCCAGAAAGCTTCTGCCATTTCTTTGGCATCTTGGTTGAAATCTTTAATTCATCTTGCTTATGTTGAGTCGGGTAAAACTCCGCCTCAGAGAATTACAGCTCATTCTACTAGGTCAGTTTCTACTTCCTGGGCGTTTAGGAATGAAGCTTCGGTTGACCAGATTTGCAAAGCAGCAACTTGGTCCTCTTTGCATACTTTTACTAAATTCTACCATTTTGATGTATTTTCTTCTTCTGAAGCAGTTTTTGGTAGAAAAGTACTTCAGGCAGCGGTTTCAGTTTGAATCTTCTGCTTATGTTTTTCGTTAAACTTTTATTTTGGGTGTGGAATATTTTCAGCAGGAATTGGCTGTCTTTATTTTATCCCTCCCTCTCTAGTGACTCTTGCGTGGAAAGATCCACATCTTGGGTAGTCATTATCCCATACGTCACTAGCTCATGGACTCTTGCTAATTACATGAAAGAAAACATAATTTATGTAAGAACTTACCTGATAAATTCATTTCTTTCATATTAGCAAGAGTCCATGAGGCCCACCCTTTTTTGTGGTGGTTATGATTTTGTATAAAGCACAATTTATTCCAATTCCTTATTTTATATGCTTTCGCACTTTTTTATCACCCCACTTCTTGGCTATTCGTTAAACTGAATTGTGGGTGTGGTGAGGGGTGTATTTATAGGCATTTTGAGGTTTGGGAAACTTTGCCCCTCCTGGTAGGAATGTATATCCCATACGTCACTAGCTCATGGACTCTTGCTAATATGAAAGAAATGAATTTATCAGGTAAGTTCTTACATAAATTATGTTTTTTTTAAAAAAAATATTAAATGAGTACGTTAGTCCCCATTTTAGAATTGCAATGTATAATAAATATTGAATGATGATGTATTTTATAATGTACTTTAATTAAAACTAGGTTTTACGTTCCTTAATACAAGTTTTGATAAATGATTATAAAAGAATGTAGAATGTCTGTTGACCTCTTTGTGTTCTATTTAGCTTTTTACAGAAGACACTCGGGTCTTGGAAATCACTCAGGCATCATTTGCCGTTACCCAGAGAGAGTCACAAGCAGGGTTAGTTCCTAACAAGCGACGACGAATTGAGTTGGGTTGGGAAGTAGTTCGAGACAATCTTCAAAGATCCCATAATGATTTTGATGTGATACCATGGTAATAATTTTATTTATTTATTTTAAATACTGTTTTTAAACAAATACTGAAACTCTCCAGATATCATACAAAATGATTGTTAACATGGAATATGAAACAAAAATAATTCAAATCTAAGGACACCTACCAAGGCTACATTTAAATGATTTCTTTAAAGGGACAAATGTTTCTCTCATGATTCAGAAAGTGCATACAATTTTAAACAACTTTCCAATTTACTTCTATTATCAATTTTGCTTCATACTCTTGGTACCATTTCTTTAACGGAGCTGCAATGCACTACTGGGAACTATCTTAACACATCGGTAAGCCAATGATAAGAGGTATATATGTTCAACCACCAATCAGCAGCTTGCTCCTGAGCCTACTTAGCTATGATTTTCAACAAAGGATACCAAGAGAATGTAGCAAATTAGATAATAGAAGTAAATTGGAAAGTTATTTAAAATTGTATGTTCTGTCTGAATCATGAAAGAACATTTTTTGGGTTTCATGTCCCTTCAACCAAATGATCATCCCAGTAGGGAGATGATATTGTGACATTACATTAATAAAACACTCTCCTTATGAAAGAGCAGTAATTAACCATGGTGAAATATTTAAAACTAGAAATAGTTAAAACTTTTCACCTTGATACCTCATGTTTCTGCAGATATAAAAACAAGAAATAATTTTATCTAAGAGAGGATCTTTCAGTTTTTTAAAAAAATATGAAGCACTGGCAAACCATAAAAGCTATTGCACAGTTTGATATCCTTAAAAACTTATCTTAAAGGGAAAGTATACCCAAATTTTCATGTAACTGCATGTAATAGACTAATATGCACAGATACTGATATAAAAATCCAGTATAAAACCGTTTAAAAACTTACTTAGACAGGAAGGAGGGTCTCGACAGACCGGAAGGGGCGGAGACACGAGCGGGCGGTTCATGCATCACTCTAGGGAGACAGAGCTATGCCCCTAGTGTTTTCCACACAGCAAGCATATCCTTGGGGCTATACTTTTCTGGCATCCGTCGGATGTTTATGCTCACAGCTAGAGCAGCTTGCAAGAAGTGCTTCGTAGCCATTTGGGGAGCAGCTGCAACTCCGGTCCCTGGCCCAGGCCTATTTGGCCAACATCTGCCCGTTGGAGATCATAGTGCAACAGGATGGCGCTAATGTAAGCTGCAACCATACCCTGAGGTGGACGTTGAGGCACAACAAGTTTCTCATGCACTGTGGTAAGAGGGGTGCCAACACAACTTATGCTGGCAGCCAAAAGGTAAACAGAACGGCAGCAAATGACCGAGCCAGAACGCCTTGTGCACGTAAGGGGCGTTTGTGACTCCACAACAGACTAAATAGGGATAGTAGAAGAGCATTGGGAGGGAACTCCATGCTAACGCTATCATAAGCATTCTGGGAATTTCTCCAGAAACTTAAAAATCTGATGATAATAGAGCAATTGGACACCTCGATAATTTCAGAACCCCAAATTAAACGGTTCTTCTACAAATGGAAGACCGTAATTTTAAGTTACCCTAAAGAAATACAACTGCATTTAATTGCACCTTTTAGGGGTACTGTCTACCTCGAATTGGCTATTGCAAACAATGAATTCCCTGATTAGTGGGCGAGGGGAGGTGTGGATGGAGTGGCGCTAAGAGAGAGAGATGTTTTTTTTTTAATTTTTTTACATGAACTGTTAAAGGTTGAACAAATTGTTATATAGAGATGTAGGGGCCTATTTACTATGGTGCGAGCGGACATGATACGATATAGCGGATAAATGCCGACATACACATACGCTGTCAGAATATATCATTGCACCAGCAGTTCACTGCTGGTGCAATGCCGCCCCCTGCAGATTCACGGCCAATTGGCCGCTAGCAGGGGGTGTCAATCAACCCGATCGTATTCGATCGGGTTGATTTCTGTCTGGCGCCTCAGAGCAGGCGGACAGGTTATGGAGCAGCGGTTTTAGACCGCTGCTTCATAACTTCTGTTTCCGGCGATCCTTCCACGGGGCATCAAGCTCCATACGGAGCTTTATAAATATGCCCCGTAGTGGAATATTACATTGATTGATGAATTCATTATATTTTGTGACGGAATTATAAGCTACAAAATTGTATTGCGTACATTTATGTAATAGAGATGGAAAACTGAGGACCAAAATTGTATGTTTTTGTTTTTCTTTCTTCTTTTTTTTCATAGACGGCTTACTACAGTAGGATATGCCTGTATTTAGCATTTATGATAATTATTTGCCTATATGTTAATTAATGTTATATCACCTGCATATTTGTTATCTTCCAAAGGGATTTCTGTATGTTTATTTATTTTTGGTCTTCAATAATAAAAAATAAAAAAAAAACTTTCTTAGAAGCTTCAAGTTTAGCTCTGTCAAAAAGGTAGCTAGAACACCCACTTTAAGTGGAAAATAGCAGAAACTCCCCCTCCCACTTACTTTGCATATGAAAAGACTCTTTACACAAACAGAAGCAAGCTGGAGTAGGTATACGTCGGTATTCTCCTAAAACGTTAGGGCTTGGTTAGTCTGGAAATCAGAGTAATGTTACTTAAAATAAGGAAAACTATACATTAAAAAACTAACTGTATGGGCTATATAAATAGATCATCTACAAAACATTTATGCAAAGACAAATCTAGTGTATAATGTCCCTTTAAGTGCCTTTTAAATCTTATCTGTTAGGGGAAGTTGAGGACCTAAGAATTTGTGAGGAAACACAGAATTGTGATTTAGGTTTTTTATTGTGTTGGTGCAATTTGGGATGGGCTTATTGCTCCAATTTATGAATGGGGAGGGGCATTGGCCATCACTTGATATATGATTTTTTAAAAAAAAATTAATAACCAAATGGACACATCATAAAATGCCTTGTACCTCTTCCAGTAGTTATCAGAAGTGAAGATAAAAAAGTAAAAAAGTTTGAAAATAGAATGATTTGTAAATGTTACAAATAACAAATGTGTTCTAAAATACTATTCTAAGAATATATTATTTTCCATTATAAAAATTATAGGAGGAAAAACTTGAATGCACAAATACCTATCATGTAAGCTGCCCACTGCACTGTAAATATTGTTCTGTTTGTGAATAATCGTTATATCATATCTTATTGGAGAAACTTTTCTTATTGCACAATAAGACCCTACTTGAGATGATACAGTCTGTTTCTCATTTAGAGTTGTGATTTTAGGTTTGTTCTGTGCTCATTATTGTATTCTGTAAATTGTTGATTTAATCTTTATCAGTTGTGCTTTAGAATTACTTTCCCTAGTGTTCTGTGCATGTTCTACTCTGATTATCTTGTTTATTCATGTCATTCTCTGTAGGCTACAAATTTTGGCTCGGCTAATAGCAAGGTACCCAATGAGCCTGCCTAGCAATGAGCTGTGCCCCTTCCTGACAGTTCTGCACCAGTTGCTGGCACAACAAAGGCGAGGTGAGAGGGCTACCTATGTGCTTAGGTGCCTGAAGGAACTGGCAGTTTGTCAAAGTAAGAAATCTGATGTGAAAATCCTGCAGAAATCAGATCTTCACAAACTCTGGTCAAAAATCTGGGCCGTCACATTGCGCAGTATAAGCTCCCCCCAAAGTGAATCAGAAAGTTTTGCCCTCTTGGGTGCCATCTTACAAGGTGACCTGATACCCCCTGACCGAGACTTATGGAAGATTTTCTCAGGATCTGCTGGAAAACGATCCAGGTATGGATATATTTATTCAGTTTGAAATGTCTATAATTTACAAATTAAAGGGGCATTAAAGACCTTTTTTCTTTGTAATGTCACAAATAGGGTATTTAAAAGGTACAGGAAAGTGAAAATGAAACGTTCCTGGCTCAGATAAAGCATGCAGTTTTAAGACGCTTTAAATTTACTTTACTAAAGTTTTTCAAATTGCAAGCTCTATCTGAATGATGAAAATTTAATTTCAGGTTTCATGTCTCTTAAAGGACAGAGGATCTGCAAACATAAAAAGAAAGAAACATTTAAAGCTGTTATTTTGTTATCAAGATATACTGTTTCAGAGCAGTTTGGGGATGCTCCTATATAAACTTTGAGTATGTTTATTGTTTCTCCTCTGCTGTAAGAAATTAGAGCTGGGTGTAAATGAGCTTGTTGCAGGATGAGTACATTACTTTCTAAGGTGGGGATAGTCCATGAAAATCCTTACTTGTGGGAATTCATCTCCTGGCCACCAGGAGGAGGCAAAGACCGCCCACAAAAAGCTTTAAAGGGACAGTCTACACCAGAATTTTCATTGTTTTAAAAGATAGATAATCCCTTTATTACCCATTCCCCAGTTTTGCATAACCAACACAGTTATACTAATATACTTTTAACCTCTGTGATTATCTTGTATCTAAGCCTCTGCAAACTGCCCCTTTATTTCAGTTCTTTTGACAGACTTGCAGTTTAGCCAGTCAGTGCCTGCTCCCAGATAACTTCACGAGCACAGTGTTATCTATATGAAACACATGAACTAACACCCTCTAGTTGTGAAAAACTGTTAAAATGCATTCTGAAAAGAGGTGGCCTTCAAGGTCTAAGAAATTAGCATATGAACCTCCTAGGTTAAGCTTTCAACTAAGAATACCAAAAGAACAAAGCAAAATTGGTGATAAAAGTAAATTGGAAAATTGTTTAAAATTACATGCCCTATCTGAATCATGAAAGTTTATTTTGGCCTAGACTGTCCCTTTAAGTATCCCTCCTACTTCTCTTTCTCTCTCCCAGTAGTTATTTGCCTTGTCAAGGAGAAGGTAGGAGAGAGGTGTTTAAAAGGTATTGAAGATTTTCAGGGATATTAATACCATATTTCTCCAACATAGGTGTGTCCGGTCCACGGCGTCATCCTTACTTGTGGGATATTCTCTTCCCCAACAGGAAATGGCAAAGAGCCCAGCAAAGCTGGTCACATGATCCCTCCTAGGCTCCGCCTACCCCAGTCATTCTCTTTGCCGTTGTACAGGCAACATCTCCACGGAGATGGCTTAGAGTTTTTTAGTGTTTAACTGTAGTTTTTATTATTCAATCAAGAGTTTGTTATTTTAAAATAGTGCTGGTATGTACTATTTACTCAGAAACAGAAAAGAGATGAAGATTTCTGTTTGTATGAGGAAAATGATTTTAGCAACCGTTACTAAAATCCATGGCTGTTCCACACAGGACTGTTGAGAGGAATTAACTTCAGTTGGGGGAACAGTGAGCAGTCTCTTGCTGCTTGAGGTATGACACATTCTAACAAGACGATGTAATGCTGGAAGCTGTCATTTTCCCTATGGGATCCGGTAAGCCATGTTTATTAAGATTGTAAATAAGGGCTTCACAAGGGCTTATTAAGACTGTAGACTTTTTCTGGGCTAAATCGATTCATTATTAACACATATTTAGCCTTGAGGAATCATTTAATCTGGGTATTTTGATAAGTTTATATCGGCAGGCACTTTTTTAGACACCTTTCTCTTTAGGGGCTTTCCCAAATCATAGGCAGAGCCTCATTTTCGCGCCGGTGTTGCGCACTTGTTTTTGAGAGGCATGACATGCAGTCGCATGTGTGAGGAGCTCTGATACATAGAAAAGACTTTCTGAAGGCGTCATTTGGTATCGTATTCCCCTTTGGGCTTGGTTGGGTCTCAGCAAAGCAGACACCAGGGACTGTAAAGGGGTTAAAGTTAAGAACGGCTCCGGTTCCGTTATTTTAAGGGTTAAAGCTTCCAAATTTGGGGTGCAATACTTTTAAGGCTTTAAGACACTGTGGTGAAATTTTGGTGAATTTTGAACAATTCCTTCATATTTTTTCGCAATTGCAGTAATAAAGTGTGTTCAGTTTAAAATTTAAAGTGACAGTAACGGTTTTATTTTAAAACGTTTTTTGTACTTTGTTATCAAGTTTATGCCTGTTTAACATGTCTGAACTACCAGATAGACTGTGTTCTGAATGTGGGGAAGCCAGAGTTCCTTCTCATTTAAATAAATGTGATTTATGTGACAATGACAATGATGCCCAAGATGATTCCTCAAGTGAGGGGAGTAAGCATGGTACTGCATCATTCCCTCCTTCGTCTACACGAGTCTTGCCCACTCAGGAGGCCCCTAGTACATCTAGCGCGCCAATACTCCTTACTATGCAACAATTAACGGCTGTAATGGATAATTCTGTCAAAAACATTTTAGCCAAAATGCACACTTATCAACGTAAGCGCGTCTGCTCTGTTTTAGATACTGAAGAGCATGACGACGCTGATAATAATGGTTCTGAAGGGCCCCTAAACCAGTCTGATGGGGCCAGGGAGGTTTTGTCTGAGGGAGAAATTACTGATTCAGGGAACATTTCTCAACAAGCTGAACCTGATGTGATTACGTTTAAATTTAAGTTGGAACATCTCCGCATTCTGCTTAAGGAGGTATTATCCACTCTGGATGATTGTGACAAGTTGGTCATCCCAGAGAAACTATGTAAAATGGACAAGTTCCTAGAGGTCCCGGGGCTCCCAGAAGCTTTTCCTATACCCAAGCGGGTGGCGGACATTGTAAATAAAGAATGGGAAAGGCCCGGTATTCCTTTCGTCCCTCCCCCCATATTTAAAAAATTGTTTCCTATGGTCGACCCCAGAAAGGACTTATGGCAGACAGTCCCCAAGGTCGAGGGAGCGGTTTCCACTTTAAACAAACGCACCACTATACCCATAGAAGATAGTTGTGCTTTCAAAGATCCTATGGATAAAAAATTAGAAGGTTTACTTAAAAAGATGTTTGTTCAGCAGGGTTACCTTCTACAACCAATTTCATGCATTGTCCCTGTCGCTACAGCCGCGTGTTTCTGGTTCGATGAGCTGGTAAAGGCGGTCGATAGTGATTCTCCTCCTTATGAGGAGATTATGGACAGAATCAATGCTCTCAAATTGGCTAATTCTTTCACCCTAGACGCCACTTTGCAATTGGCTAGGTTAGCGGCTAAGAATTCTGGGTTTGCTATTGTGGCGCGCAGAGCGCTTTGGTTGAAATCTTGGTCAGCTGATGCGTCTTCCAAGAACAAGCTACTTAACATTCCTTTCAAGGGGAAAACGCTGTTTGGCCCTGACTTGAAAGAGATTATCTCTGATATCACTGGGGGTAAGGGCCATGCCCTTCCTCAGGATCGGCCTTTCAAGGCCAAAAATAAACCTAATTTTCGTCCCTTTCGTAGAAACGGACCAGCCCAAAGTGCTACGTCCTCTAAGCAAGAGGGTAATACTTCTCAAGCCAAGCCAGCTTGGAGACCAATGCAAGGCTGGAACAAGGGAAAGCAGGCCAAGAAACCTGCCACTGCTACCAAGACAGCATGAAATGTTGGCCCCCGATCCGGGACCGGATCTGGTGGGGGGCAGACTCTCTCTCTTCGCTCGGGCTTGGGCAAGAGATGTTCTGGATCCTTGGGCGCTAGAAATAGTCTCCCAAGGTTATCTTCTGGAATTCAAGGGGCTTCCCCCAAGGGGGAGGTTCCACAGGTCTCAGTTGTCTTCAGACCACATAAAAAGACAGGCATTCTTACGTTGTGTAGAAGACCTGTTACAAATGGGAGTGATTCATCCTGTTCCATTAGGAGAACAAGGGATGGGGTTCTACTCCAATCTGTTCATAGTTCCCAAAAAAGAGGGAACGTTCAGACCAATCTTAGATCTCAAGATCTTAAACAAGTTTCTCAAGGTTCCATCGTTCAAAATGGAAACCATTCGAACAATTCTTCCTTCCATCCAGGAAGGTCAATTCATGACCACGGTGGATTTAAAGGATGCGTATCTACATATTCCTATCCACAAGGAACATCATCGGTTCCTAAGGTTCGCATTCCTGGACAAGCATTACCAGTTCGTGGCGCTTCCTTTCGGATTAGCCACTGCTCCAAGGATTTTCACAAAGGTACTAGGGTCCCTGCTAAGACCAAGGGGCATTGCTGTAGTACCTTACTTGGACGACATTCTGATTCAAGCGTCGTCCCTTCCTCAAGCAAAGGCTCACACGGACATTGTCCTGGCCTTTCTCAGATCTCACGGATGGAAAGTGAACGTGGAAAAGAGTTCTCTATCTCCGTCAACAAGGGTTCCCTTCTTGGGGACAATAATAGACTCCTTAGAAATGAGGATTTTTCTGACAGAGGCCAGAAAAACAAAACTTCTAGACTCTTGTCGGATACTTCATTCCGTTCCTCTTCCTTCCATAGCGCAGTGCATGGAAGTGATAGGTTTGATGGTAGCGGCAATGGACATAGTTCCTTTTGCGCGCATTCATCTAAGACCATTACAACTGTGCATGCTCAGTCAGTGGAATGGGGACTATACAAACTTGTCTCCGAGGATACAAGTAAATCAGAGGACCAGAGACTCACTCCGTTGGTGGCTGTCCCTGGACAACCTGTCACAAGGGATGACCTTCCGCAGACCAGAGTGGGTCATTGTCACGACCGACGCCAGTCTGATGGGCTGGGGCGCGGTCTGGGGATCCCTGAAAGCTCAGGGTCTTTGGTCTCGGGAAGAATCTCTTCTACCGATAAATATTCTGGAACTGAGAGCGATATTCAATGCTCTCAAGGCTTGGCCTCAGCTAGCGAGGGCCAAGTTCATACGGTTTCAATCAGACAACATGACAACTGTTGCGTACATCAACCATCAGGGGGGAACAAGGAGTTCCCTGGCGATGGAAGAAGTGACCAAAATCATTCTATGGGCGGAGTCTCACTCCTGCCACCTGTCTGCTATCCACATCCCAGGAGTGGAAAATTGGGAAGCGGATTTTCTGAGTCGTCAGACATTGCATCCGGGGGAGTGGGAACTCCATCCGGAAATCTTTGCCCAAGTCACTCAACTGTGGGGCATTCCAGACATGGATCTGATGGCCTCTCGTCAGAACTTCAAAGTTCCTTGCTACGGGTCCAGATCCAGGGATCCCAAGGCGGCTCTAGTGGATGCACTAGTAGCACCTTGGACCTTCAAACTAGCTTATGTATTCCCGCCGTTTCCTCTCATCCCCAGGCTGGTAGCCAGGATCAATCAGGAAAGGGCGTCGGTGATCTTGATAGCTCCTGCGTGGCCACGCAGGACTTGGTATGCAGATCTGGTGAATATGTCATCGGCTCCACCATGGAAGCTACCTTTGAGACGAGACCTTCTTGTTCAAGGTCCGTTCGAACATCCGAATCTGGTCTCACTCCAGCTGACTGCTTGGAGATTGAACGCTTGATCTTATCGAAGCGAGGGTTCTCAGATTCTGTTATCGATACTCTTGTTCAGGCCAGAAAGCCTGTAACTAGAAAGATTTACCACAAAATTTGGAAAAAATATATCTGTTGGTGTGAATCTAAAGGATTCCCTTGGGACAAGGTTAAGATTCCTAAGATTCTATCCTTCCTTCAAGAAGGATTGGAAAAAGGATTATCTGCAAGTTCCCTGAAGGGACAGATTTCTGCCTTGTCTGTGTTACTATATAAAAAGCTGGCAGCTGTGCCAGATGTTCAAGCCTTTGTTCAGGCTCTGGTTAGAATCAAGCCTGTTTACAAACCTTTGACTCCTCCTTGGAGTCTCAACTTAGTTCTTTCAGTTCTTCAGGGGGTTCCGTTTGAACCCTTACATTCCGTTGATATTAAGTTATTATCTTGGAAAGTTTTGTTTTTGGTTGCAATTTCTTCTGCTAGAAGAGTTTCAGAATTATCTGCTCTGCAGTGTTCTCCTCCTTATCTGGTGTTCCATGCAGATAAGGTGGTTTTACGTACTAAACCTGGTTTTCTTCCAAAAGTTGTTTCTAACAAAAACATTAACCAGGAGATTATCGTACCTTCTCTGTGTCCGAAACCAGTTTCGAAGAAGGAACGTTTGTTGCACAATTTGGATGTTGTTCGCGCTCTAAAATTCTATTTAGATGCTACAAAGGATTTTAGACAAACATCTTCCTTGTTTGTTGTTTATTCCGGTAAAAGGAGAGGTCAAAAAGCAACTTCTACCTCTCTCTCTTTTTGGATTAAAAGCATCATCAGATTGGCTTGCGAGACTGCCGGACGGCAGCCTCCCGAAAGAATCACAGCTCATTCCACTAGGGCTGTGGCTTCCACATGGGCCTTCAAGAACGAGGCTTCTGTTGATCAGATATGTAGGGCAGCGACTTGGTCTTCACTGCACACTTTTACCAAATTTTACAAGTTTGATACTTTTGCTTCTTCTGAGGCTATTTTTGGGAGAAAGGTTTTGCAAGCCGTGGTGCCTTCCATCTAGGTGACCTGATTTGCTCCCTCCCATCATCCGTGTCCTAAAGCTTTGGTATTGGTTCCCACAAGTAAGGATGACGCCGTGGACCGGACACACCTATGTTGGAGAAAACAGAATTTATGTTTACCTGATAAATTACTTTCTCCAACGATGTGTCCGGTCCACGGCCCGCCCTGGTTTTTTAATCAGGTCTGATAATTTATTTTCTTTAACTACAGTCACCACGGTTTCATATGGTTTCTCCTATGCAAATATTCCTCCTTAACGTCGGTCGAATGACTGGGGTAGGCGGAGCCTAGGAGGGATCATGTGACCAGCTTTGCTGGGCTCTTTGCCATTTCCTGTTGGGGAAGAGAATATCCCACAAGTAAGGATGACGCCGTGGACCGGACACACCGTTGGAGAAAGTAATTTATCAGGTAAACATAAATTCTGTTTTTCTCTCAGTGGATAGTTCCTGGATGAGAGGGACATAGGAGATTATTATTAAAAAATATTTCATTATTGAGAAAGAGAATACAATTTTCTTCTGTTAAGTGTGATCAGTCCACGGGTCATCATTACTTCTGGGATATTACTCCTCCCCAACAGGAAGTGCAAGAGGATTCACCCAGCAGAGCTGCATATAGCTCCTCCCCTCTACGTCACTCCCAGTCATTCTCTTGCACCCAACGACTAGATAGGATGTGTGAGAGGACTATGGTGATTATACTTAGTTTTATATCTTCAATCAAAAGTTTGTTATTTTAAAATAGCACCGGAGTGTGTTATTACCTCTCTGGCAGAGTTTGAAGAAGAATCTACCAGAGTTTTGCTATGATTTTAGCCGGAGTAGTTAAGATCATATTGCTGTTCTCGGCCATCTGAGGAGTGAGGTAAACTTCAGATCAGGGGACAGCGGGCAGATGAATCTGCATAGAGGTATGTAGCAGTTTTTATTTTCTGACAATGGAATTGATGAGAAAATCCTGCCATACCGATATAATGTCATGTATGTATACTTTACACTTCAGTATTCTGGGGAATGGTACTTCACTAGAATTACACTGTAAGAAATACATAAAGCTGTTTAATAACTAGAGATTATGTTTAACGTTTTTGCTGGAATGTAAAATCGTTTTCATTTGCTGAGGTACTGTGTGAATAAATGTTTGGGCACTATTTTTCCACTTGGCAGTTGCTTAATCTGTTTTTCTGACAGTTTCTGTTCTCCCTCACTGCTGTGTGTGAGGGGGAGGGGCCGTTTTTTGGCGCTTTTACTATGCATCAAATATTTCAGTCAGCAACTCATTGTATTCCCTGCATGATCCGGTTCATCTCTACAGAGCTCAGGGGTCTTCAAAACTTATTTTGAGGGAGGTAATTTCTCTCAGCAGAGCTGTGAGAATTATAGTTTGACTGAGATAAAAAACGTTTATTCTGTAATTTGTTTCCTGCTTTCAGAATTTGTTATCTTTGTTAATGGGATTAAACCTTTGCTAAAGTTGTGTTGTTTACAAGGATTGAGGCTATAACTGTTTCAATTTATTAATTTTCAACTGTCATAGATCTTCTGTGCTTCTTAAAGGCACAGTACGTTTTAATATTATTCTAATTGAATTGTATTTCCAAGTTGCAAGTTTATTTGCTAGTGTGTTAAACATGTCTGATTCAGAGGATGATACCTGTGTCATTTGTTGCAATGCCAAAGTGGAGCCCAATAGAAATTTATGTACTAACTGTATTGATGCTACTTTAAATAAAAGTCAATCTGTACAAATTGAACAAATTTCACCAAACAACGAGGGGAGAGTTATGCCGACTAACTCGCCTCACGTGTCAGTACCTACATCTCCCGCTCAGAGGGAGGTGCGTGATATTGTAGCGCCGAGTACATCTGGGCGGCCATTACAAATCACATTACAGGATATGGCTACTGTTATGACTGAGGTTTTGGCTAAATTACCAGAACTAAGAGGTAAGCGTGATCACTTTGGGGTGAGAACAGAGTGCGCTGATAATATTAGGGCCATGTCAGACACTGCGTCACAGGTGGCAGAACATGAGGACGGAGAACTTCATTCTGTGGGTGACGGTTCTGATCCAAACAGACTGGATTCAGATATTTCAAATTTTAAATTTAAACTGGAAAACCTCCGTGTATTACTAGGGGAGGTGTTAGCGGCTCTGAATGATTGTAACACAGTTGCAATACCAGAGAAAATGTGTAGGCTGGATAAATATTTTGCGGTACCGACGAGTACTGAGGTTTTTCCTATACCTAAGAGACTTACTGAAATTGTTACTAAGGAGTGGGATAGACCCGGTGTGCCGTTCTCACCCCCTTCGATATTTAGAAAAATGTTTCCAATAGATGCCACCACAAGGGACTTATGGCAAACGGTCCCTAAGGTGGAGGGAGCAGTTTCTACCTTAGCTAAGCGTACCACTATCCCGGTGGAGGATAGCTGTGCTTTTTCAGATCCAATGGATAAAAAGTTAGAGGGTTACCTTAAGAAAATGTTTGTTCAACAAGGTTTTATATTGCAACCCCTTGCATGCATTGCGCCGATCACGGCTGCAGCGGCATTCTGCATTGAGTCTCTGGAAGAGAACATTGGTTCAGCTACTCTGGATGACATTACGGACAGGCTTAGAGTCCTTAAACTAGCTAATTCATTCATTTCGGAGGCCGTAGTACATCTTACTAAACTTACGGCGAAGAATTCAGGATTCGCCATTCAGGCACGCAGGGCGCTGTGGCTAAAATCCTGGTCAGCTGATGTTACTTCTAAGTCTAAATTGCTTAATATACCTTTCAAAGGGCAGACCTTATTCGGGCCCGGGTTGAAAGAGATTATCGCTGACATTACAGGAGGTAAAGGCCATGCCCTGCCTCAGGACAAAGCCAAAGCCAAGACTAGACAGTCTAATTTTCGTTCCTTTCGTAATTTCAAAGCAGGAGCAGCATCAACTTCCTCTGCACCAAAACAGGAAGGAGCTGTTGCTCGCTACAGACAAGGCTGGAAACCTAACCAGTCCTGGAACAAGGGCAAGCAGACTAGGAAACCTGCTGCTGCCCCTAAAACAGCATGAATTGAGGGCCCCCGATCCGGGATCGGATCTAGTGGGGGGCAGACTTTCTCTCTTCGCCCAGGCTTGGGCAAGAGATGTTCAGGATCCCTGGGCGCTAGAGATAATATCTCAGGGATACCTTCTGGACTTCAAATACTCTCCTCCAAGAGAGAGATTTCATCTGTCAAGATTGTCAACAATCCAGACAAAGAAAGAGGCGTTTCTACTCTGCGTACAAGAGCTCTTGTTAATGGGAGTAATCCATCCAGTTCCACGATCGGAACAGGGACAGGGGTTTTACTCAAATCTGTTTGTGGTTCCCAAAAAAGAGGGAACTTTCAGACCAATCCTGGACTTAAAGATCCTAAACAAATTCCTAAGAGTTCCATCGTTCAAGATGGAGACTATTCGGACAATTTTACCTATGATCCAAGAGGGTCAATACATGACCACTGTAGATTTAAAAGATGCTTACCTTCACATACCGATTCACAAAGATCATTATCGGTACCTAAGGTTTGCCTTCCTAGAAAGGCATTACCAGTTTGTGGCTCTTCCATTCGGATTGGCTACAGCTCCAAGAATCTTCACAAAGGTTCTGGGTGCTCTTCTGGCGGTACTAAGACCGCGGGGAATCTCGGTAGCTCCATACCTAGACGACATTCTGATACAAGCTTCAAGCTTTCAAACTGCCAAGTCTCATACAGAGTTAGTGCTGGCATTTCTAAGGTCACATGGATGGAAGGTGAACGAAAAGAAAAGTTCACTCGTTCCACTCACAAGAGTTCCCTTCCTGGGGACTCTTATAGATTCTGTAGAAATGAAGATTTACCTGACAGAGGACAGGCTAACAAGACTTCAAAGTGCTTACCGCACCCTTCATTCCATTCAACACCCGTCAGTGGCTCAATGCATGGAGGTAATCGGCTTAATGGTAGCGGCAATGGACATAGTACCCTTTGCACGCTTACACCTCAGACCACTGCAACTGTGCATGCTAAGTCAGTGGAATGGGGATTACTCAGACTTATCCCCTTCTCTGAATCTGGATCAAGAGACCAGAAATTCTCTTCTATGGTGGCTTTCTCGGCCACATCTGTCCAGGGGGATGCCATTCAGCAGACCAGACTGGACAATTGTAACAACAGACGCCAGCCTTCTAGGTTGGGGTGCCGTCTGGAATTCTCTGAAGGCTCAGGGACAATGGAGTCAGGAGGAGAGTCTCCTGCCAATAAACATTCTGGAATTGAGAGCAGTTCTCAATGCCCTCCTGGCTTGGCCCCAGTTGACAACTCGGGGGTTCATCAGGTTTCAGTCGGACAACATCACGACTGTAGCTTACATCAACCATCAGGGAGGGACAAGAAGCTCCCTAGCTATGATGGAAGTATCAAAGATAATTTGCTGGGCAGAGTCTCACTCTTGCCACCTGTCAGCAATCCACATCCCGGGAGTGGAGAACTGGGAGGCGGATTTCTTAAGTCGTCAGACTTTTCATCCGGGGGAGTGGGAACTTCATCCGGAGGTCTTTGCCCAAATACTTCGACGTTGGGGCAAACCAGAGATAGATCTCATGGCGTCTCGACAGAACGCCAAGCTTCCTCGTTACGGGTCCAGATCCAGGGATCCAGGAGCAGTCCTGATAGATGCTCTGACAGCACCTTGGGACTTCAGGATGGCTTACGTGTTTCCACCCTTCCCGTTGCTTCCTCGATTGATTGCCAGAATCAAACAAGAGAGAGCATCAGTGATTCTAATAGCACCTGCGTGGCCACGCAGGACTTGGTATGCAGACCTGGTGGACATGTCATCCTGTCCACCTTGGTCTCTACCTCTGAAACAGGACCTTCTGATACAGGGTCCCTTCAAACATCAAAATCTAACTTCTCTGAAGCTGACTGCTTGGAAATTGAACGCTTGATTTTATCAAGACGTGGATTTTCTGAGTCAGTTATTGATACCTTAATACAGGCTAGGAAACCTGTTACCAGAAAGATTTACCATAAGATATGGCGTAAATACCTATATTGGTGTGAATCCAAAGGTTACTCTTGGAGTAAGGTTAGGATTCCTAGGATATTGTCTTTTCTACAAGAAGGTTTAGAAAAGGGTTTATCTGCTAGTTCATTAAAGGGACAGATCTCAGCTCTGTCCATTCTGTTACACAAACGTCTGTCAGAAGTTCCTGACGTCCAGGCTTTTTGTCAGGCTTTGGCCAGAATTAAGCCTGTGTTTAAAACTGTTGCTCCACCATGGAGTTTAAACCTTGTTCTTAATGTTTTACAGGGCGTTCCGTTTGAACCCCTTCATTCCATTGATATAAAGTTGTTATCTTGGAAAGTTCTATTTTTAATGGCTATTTCCTCGGCTCGAAGAGTCTCTGAATTATCAGCCTTACATTGTGATTCTCCTTATTTGATTTTTCATTCGGATAAGGTAGTCCTGCATACTAAACCTGGGTTCTTACCTAAGGTAGTTACTAACAGGAATATCAATCAAGAGATTGTTGTTCCTTCTTTATGCCCAAATCCTTCTTCAAAGAAGGAACGTCTACTGCACAACCTGGATGTAGTCCGTGCTCTAAAATTTTACTTACAGGCAACTAAGGAATTTCGACAAACGTCTTCTCTGTTTGTCATTTACTCTGGGCTGAGGAGAGGTCAAAAAGCTTCCGCTACCTCTCTTTCTTTTTGGCTTCGTAGCATAATTCGTTTAGCTTATGAGACTGCTGGACAGCAGCCTCCTGAAAGAATTACAGCTCATTCTACTAGAGCTGTGGCTTCCACTTGGGCCTTCAAGAATGAGGCCTCTGTTGAACAGATTTGCAAGGCTGCAACTTGGTCTTCGCTTCATACTTTTTCCAAATTTTACAAATTTGACACTTTTGCTTCATCGGAGGCTATTTTTGGGAGAAAGGTTCTTCAGGCAGTGGTTCCTTCTGTATAAAGAGCCTGCCTATCCCTCCCGTCATCCGTGTACTTTTGCTTTGGTATTGGTATCCCAGAAGTAATGATGACCCGTGGACTGATCACACTTAACAGAAGAAAACATAATTTATGCTTACCTGATAAATTCCTTTCTTCTGTAGTGTGATCAGTCCACGGCCCGCCCTGTTTTTAAGGCAGGTAAATATTTTTTAATTTATACTCCAGTCACCACTTCACCCTTGGCTTTTCCTTTCTCGTTGGTCCTTGGTCGAATGACTGGGAGTGACGTAGAGGGGAGGAGCTATATGCAGCTCTGCTGGGTGAATCCTCTTGCACTTCCTGTTGGGGAGGAGTAATATCCCAGAAGTAATGATGACCCGTGGACTGATCACACTACAGAAGAAAGGAATTTATCAGGTAAGCATAAATTATGTTTTTTAAAAGTTTCCAATTTACTTCTATTATAAAATTTGCTTTGTTCTTATGTTATTCTTTGTTGAAGGCATACCATAGGTAGATAGCGTGCACATGCCTGAAGCACAACATGACAGGAAATAGTGCTGCCATCTAGTGCTCCTGCTAATGTATAACATTGTTGCAAAACTGCTGCCATATAGAGCTGCAGACACGTGCACACTCATATGCTTACTTTACTGCTTTTCAACAAAGGATTACAAAAAAAACTAAGAACATTTAATAACAGAAGTAAATTGGAAAGTTGTTTAAAATTATATCTGCTATCTGAATCATGAAAGAAAAAAATTGGGTTTTATGTCCCTTTAATGGCTGTGTAATGTAAATCTCCACTTGGGAGTTGTAGTCACAAGCCTGCCACGGATGTCGCTGGGACGTTCCTTTAGCCTTGTCCTGTTTGGCCATTCAGATGTACTCCCTCAGTATATCCTCTACTAATAGTTACAGTTATGGATGGGTTCTCTACTGCATTCTCAAGATTCTTATCTAGGTAAAATCAGTGGAGTGGGCATTTTCTTGGTGAGTTCCTGTTTTCCCTACAGTACCTGTTTTTTTACTCCTGCTGAAACCAATCTCTGCATAATACTTACTCACGCTTGTCCTATAGGAAGTGGTGTTTGATAAAATAATGGACTAGATACAATCTCCTCATTGTCTCTTTTGACTGCTTAGAGATTAAATGTTTAGTTTTTTTCTCAGAGGTTTTCCTTCTTTATCTGTGATAGGGTCTGCATCGGGATTGTTAGCCTGTTGCTGGAAGGATTTCCTGCAAGGTGAGGAAAGTGTTTCCTAAGTGTTTCGGCTTGGCACAGTCTATCCGTCAGCTCCCCAAACGGGGCACAATTCAACTCCTTCTGTTTCTTTCTGGCTGTTTGCTCGTCTTCCAGTTATGAAGGCATTTATTCAGGTTTTGGTTAAAATAAGACCTTTTGGGGGCATGTCCGGGCAGCGGCCATATCAAGCCAAAAAATTAGAGACTCTACTGGAACTTTGGATAATCCGCCGATTTATCATCAAATTTGAACGATATCTCTTATAATCTAAGGGTAAAAGCAGGAGGATTTTAATAATTAGTTTGCACTACTGCTGAGTACGAAAGATCCTAGAACATGGATAATAAAGAGGAGTTTTATTACACAATACAGGCTCTGTTGGAGAATTTTGAAAAGGCATTTTGTGACAGAATGAATGGTTTGATTGCTATGGTGTGGTCAGGAGATGCTCTGACCGTTAGCTCTTTACTGGGAATTAAGGAGACAGGAGATTCTGCTTGTACACATGGCACTGAACAACTGAAAGCTCTACTGCCTTCTGTACTATGGCTGGAGGCCTCTTCACATGTATCTGACATGAAGAGCAAGATGGATACTCCACAGAAACCCCAGTCTGGTTTATCACCTGCCATATTTGTGAGAAGGGACTTGCCCGAATCGGATATGGTGATTCACAGAGGGTCCCACAATTACCATCAATTACCAAGTAGGAGAAATGATTTACCCTAACTGAGCTCTATCAAGACTGCGGCAAAACTGTTTGCTGGATGGGTGTGCCGGGAGATGCAGCCGGCTCCCAGGTATGCTGTACAGTCACTATCAGCGTTTATGAACTGTTTCATCAGTCCGATGCAGAAACCTTTTCAGAGTCTGACTGGAGACCCTCAACACTTGGCCCCTCAGAGAAGACACTACACCAAAAACGTACAATTACTCTCACATACCATGGACTGGTTAGATAAGAGATCTGAGAACGTGGCGGCAGTTTCCTCACTTTACCAAAGTGGCATTGGTTAATTATGATAGTTCTGTTCAATTAGAAGTATCTTGGTATGAGTTAATATTATACCCGAATGAAGGTATTAGAGCCTGACATGACATGCTTCTATATAGAACTTTCTAAAGTGCCACTACCGTACTCATCAGGAATATTCTTCGGAGCCCTCAGAAGGGACACACCTATAAGATAATTTGTTAATGAGTATCACATGTAATTTATGCTTATACACTTTGGCTCCTAGTACAGTATTTTTTGTTTATACTTTTTTTATATTCATTGACTATGCCAAAACTGTGAAACTACAGATAATTTCTCTTGTTAAGTGTATCCAGTCCACGGATCATCCATTACTTATGGGATATTAACTCCTCCCCAACAGGAAGTGCAAGAGGATTCACCCAGCAGAGCTGCTATATAGCTCCTCCCCTAACTGCCATTCCCAGTCATTCTCTTGCACCCAACGAATAGATAGGATGTTTGAGAGGACTGTGGTGATTATACTTAGTTTCATACCTTCAATCAAAAGTTTGTTATTTTATAATAGCACCGGAGTGTGTTATTCCTTCTCTGGTAGAATTTGAAGAAGAATCTACCTGAGTTTTTCTATGATTTTAGCCGGAGTAGTTAAGATCATATTGCTGTTTCTCGGCCATCTGAGGAGAGGTAAACTTCAGATCAGGGGACAGCGGGCAGATTAATCTGCAAAGAGGTATGTAGCAGCTTATTATATTCTGACAATGGAATTGATGAGAAAATTCTGCCATACCGATATAATGTAAACTCAGCCTTAAATGCAGTAGCAGCAACTGGTATCAGGCTGTCATGTATGTATATTTTACACTTCAGTATTCTGGGGAATGGCACTTCACTGGAATTATACTGTATGCATAAAACTTTAGCCTAATTTGCAGGGACTAGCAACAGGCTTTTTAATAACACTCAATTTATTAATGTTAAACGTTTTTTGCTGGCATGTAAAATCGTTTAATTTTCTGAGGTACTGGGTGAAAAAATGTTTTGGGCACTATTTTTTTCCACTTGGCAGTCGTTTTATTTAATTTATGACAGTTTACTGATCTCTCTCACTGTTATGTGTGAGGGGGAGGGACCTTTTTTGGTGCTTTTCCTACGCATCAAAAAATTCAGTCAGAAGTTTATTGTCTTCCCTGCATGATCCGGTTCATCTCTACAGAACTCAGGGCTCTTCAAAACTTGTTTTGAGGGAGGTAATCACTCACAGCAGAGCTGTGAGATTGTAGTTGACTGTGATAAAAAAAAAAAAAAAAAAACGTTTATTTCTGTATTTTTTTTTTTTTTCTGCTATCAGGGTTAGTTATCCTTTGCTAATGGGAGCAATCCTTTGCTAAAATTGTGTTTTTTACAAAGATTTGATGCTATAACTTTTCAGTTTATTAATTTTCAACTGTCATAACTTTTTCTGTGCTTCTTATAGGCACAGTACGTTTTCATATTATAGTAAATTACTTGAAAAGTATTTCCAAGTTGCTAGTTTATTTGCTAGTGTGTTAAACATGTCTGATTCAGAGGAAGATATCTGTGCTATATGTGCTAAAGCCAAAGTGGAGCCCAATAGAAATTTATGTACTAACTGTATTGATGCTACTTTAAATAAAAGTCAATCTGTACAAATTGAACATATTTCACCAAACAACGAGGGGAGAGTTATGCCGACTAACTCGCCTCACGTGTCAGTACCTGCATCTCCCGCTCGGGAGGTGCGTGATATTGTAGCGCCGAGTACATCTGGGCGGCCATTACAAATCACATTACAGGATATGGCTACTGTTATGACTGAAGTTTTGGCTAAATTACCAGAACTAAGAGGTAAGCGTGATCACTCTGGGGTGAGAACAGAGTGCGCTGATAATATTAGGGCCATGTCAGACACTGCGTCACAATTTGCAGAACATGAGGACGGAGAGCTTCATTCTGCGGGTGACGGTTCTGATCCAAACAAACTGGATTCAGATATTTCAAATTTTAAATTTAAGCTGGAAAACCTCCGTGTATTACTAGGGGAGGTGTTAGCGGCTCTGAATGATTGTAACACAGTTGCAATACCAGAGAAAATGTGTAGGTTGGATAAATATTTTGCGGTACCGGCGAGTACTGACGTTTTTCCTATACCTAAGAGACTTACTGAAATTGTTACTAAGGAGTGGGATAGACCCGGTGTGCCGTTCTCACCCCCTCCGATATTTAGAAAGATGTTTCCAATAGACGCCACCACACGGGACTTATGGCAAACGGTCCCTAAGGTGGAGGGAGCAGTTTCTACTTTAGCTAAGCGTACCACTATCCCGGTGGAGGATAGCTGTGCCTTTTCCGATCCAATGGATAAAAAGTTAGAGGGTTACCTTAAGAAAATGTTTGTTCAACAAGGTTTTATATTGCAACCTCTTGCATGCATTGCGCCTGTCACGGCTGCAGCAGCATTTTGGTTTGAGTCTCTGGAAGAGACACTTGAATCAGCTCCATTAGATGAGATTACACACAAGCTTAAAGCCCTTAAGTTAGCCAACTCATTTATTTCAGATGCCGTAGTACATTTAACTAAACTTACGGCTAAGAATTCCGGATTCGCCATTCAGGCACGCAGAGCACTGTGGCTAAAATCCTGGTCAGCTGACGTTACTTCTAAATCTAAATTGCTTAATATACCTTTCAAAGGGCAGACCTTATTCGGGCCCGGGTTGAAAGAAATTATCGCTGACATTACAGGAGGTAAAGGCCATGCCCTGCCTCAAGACAGAGCCAAACCTAAGGCTAGACAGTCTAATTTTCGTTCCTTTCGTAATTTCAAAGCAGGAGCAGCATCAACTTCCTCTGCACCAAAACAGGAAGGAGCTGTTGCTCGCTACAGACAAGGCTGGAGACCTAACCAGTCCTGGAACAAGGGCAAGCAGGCCAGGAAACCTGCTGCTGCCCCTAAGACAGCATGAATCGAGGGCCCCCGATCCGGGAACGGATCTAGTGGGGGGCAGACTTTCTCTCTTCGCCCAGGCTTGGGCAAGAGATGTCCAGGATCCCTGGGCGTTAGAGATCATATCTCAGGGATACCTTCTAGACTTCAAATTCTCTCCCCCAAGAGGGAGATTTCATCTGTCAAGGTTGTCAACAAACCAAATAAAGAAAGAGGCGTTTCTACGCTGCGTACAAGATCTTTTATTAATGGGAGTGATCCATCCGGTTCCGCGGTCGGAACAAGGACAAGGGTTTTACTCAAATCTGTTTGTGGTTCCCAAAAAAGAGGGAACTTTCAGGCCAATCTTGGATTTAAAGATCCTAAACAAATTCCTAAGAGTTCCATCGTTCAAAATGGAAACTATTCGGACAATTTTACCCATGATCCAAAAGGGTTAGTACATGACCACAGTGGATTTAAAGGATGCTTACCTTCACATACCGATTCACAAAGATCATTACCGGTATCTAAGGTTTGCCTTTCTAGACAGGCATTACCAGTTTGTAGCTCTTCCATTCGGATTGGCTACGGCTCCGAGAATCTTCACAAAGGTTCTGTGTGCTCTTCTGGCGGTACTAAGACCGTGAGGAATTGCGGTAGCTCCGTACCTAGACGACATTCTGATACAAGCTTCAAGCTTTCAAACTGCCAAGTCTCATACAGAGTTAGTACTGGCATTTCTAAGGTCGCATGGATGGAAGGTGAATGGGGATTACTCAGACTTGTCCCCTACTCTGAATCTGGATCAAGAGACCAGAAATTCTCTTCTATGGTGGCTTTCTCGGCCACATCTGTCCAGGGGGATGCCATTCAGCAGGCCGGACTGGACAATTGTAACAACAGACGCCAGCCTACTAGGTTGGGGCGCTGTCTGGATTTCTCTGAAGGCTCAGGGACAATGGAATCAGGAGGAGAGTCTCCTACCAATAAACATTCTGGAATTGAGAGCAGTTCTCAATGCCCTTCTGGCTTGGCCCCAGTTAACAACTCGGGGGTTCATCAGGTTTCAGTCGGACAACATCACGACTGTAGCTTACATCAACCATCAGGGAGGGACAAGAAGCTCCCTAGCAATGATGGAAGTATCAAAGATAATTCGCTGGGCAGAGTCTCACTCTTGCCACCTGTCAGCAATCCACATCCCGGGAGTGGAGAACTGGGAGGCGGATTTCTTAAGTCGTCAGACTTTTCATCCGGGGGAGTGGGAACTTCATCCGGAGGTCTTTGCCCAAATACTTCGACGTTGGGGCAAACCAGAGATAGATCTCATGGCGTCTCGACAGAACGCCAAGCTTCCTCGTTACGGGTCCAGATCCAGGGATCCGGGAGCGGTTCTGATAGATGCTTTGACAGCACCTTGGACCTTCGGGATGGCTTATGTGTTTCCACCCTTCCCGATGCTTCCTCGATTGATTGCCAGAATCAAACAGGAGAGAGCATCAGTGATTCTAATAACGCCTGCATGGCCACGCAGGACTTGGTATGCAGATCTAGTGGACATGTCATCCTGTCCACCTTGGTCGCTACCTCTGAAACAGGACCTTCTGATCCAGGGTCCCTTCAAACATCAAAATCTAATTTCTCTGAAGCTGACTGCTTGGAAATTGAACGCTTGATTTTATCAAAACGTGGTTTTTCTGAGTCAGTTATTGATACCTTAATACAGACTAGGAAGCCTGTTACCAGAAAGATTTACCATAAGATATGGCGCAAATACTTATATTGGTGCGAATCCAAGAGTTACTCATGGAGTAAGGTTAGGATTCCGAGGATATTGTCTTTTCTACAAGAAGGTTTAGAAAAGGGTTTATCCGCTAGTTCCTTAAAGGGACAGATTTCAGCTCTGTCCTTTCTTTTACACAAACGTCTGTCAGAAGTTCCGGACGTTCAAGCTTTTTGTCAGGCTTTAGCTAGGATCAAGCCTGTGTTTAAAACTGTTGCTCCACCATGGAGTTTGAACTTAGTTCTTAATGTTTTACAGGGGGTTCCGTTTGAACCCCTTCATTCCATTGATATCAAGTTGTTATCTTGGAAAGTTCTGTTTTTAATGGCGATTTCCTCGGCTCGAAGAGTCTCTGAGTTATCTGCCTTACATTGTGATTCTCCTTATCTGATTTTTCATTCAGACAAGGTAGTTCTGCGTACTAAACCTGGGTTCCTACCTAAGGTGGTCACTAACAGGAATATCAATCAAGAGATTGTGGTTCCATCTTTGTGTCCTAATCCTTCTTCGAAAAAGGAACGTCTGCTACACAATCTAGATGTAGTCCGTGCCCTGAAATTTTATCTACAGGCAACTAAGGATTTTTGACAAACGTCTTCCCTGTTTGTCGTTTATTCTGGTCAGAGGAGAGGTCAAAAAGCTTCGGCTACCTCTCTCTCCTTTTGGCTTCGTAGCATAATACGGTTAGCCTATGAGACTGCTGGACAGCAGCCTCCTGAAAGAATTACAGCACATTCTACTAGAGCTGTGGCTTCCACTTGGGCCTTTAAGAATGAGGCTTCTGTTGAACAGATTTGCAAGGCTGCAACTTGGTCTTCTCTTCATACTTTTTCCAAATTTTACAAATTTGACACTTTTGCTTCTTCGGAGGCTGTTTTTGGGAGAAAGGTTCTTCAGGCAGTGGTTCCTTCCGTATAAAGAGCCTGCCTGTCCCTCCCGTCATCCGTGTACTTTAGCTTTGGTATTGGTATCCCATAAGTAATGGATGATCCGTGGACTGGATACACTTAACAAGAGAAAACATAATTTATGCTTACCTGATAAATTTATTTCTCTTGTAGTGTATCCAGTCCACGGCCCGCCCTGTCACTTTAAGGCAGGTAATTTTTCCATTAAACTACAGTCACCACTGTACCCTATGGTTTTCCTTTCTCTGCATGTTTTCGGTCGAATGACTGGTAATGGCAGTTAGGGGAGGAGCTATATAGCAGCTCTGCTGGGTGAATCCTCTTGCACTTCCTGTTGGGGAGGAGTTAATATCCCATAAGTAATGGATGATCCGTGGACTGGATACACTACAAGAGAAATAAATTTATCAGGTAAGCATAAATTATGTTTTTATACAATATGTTAAAGTTAAAAATGTCAGATTCTTTGTTGGTATGTATGTCACCCAGGTTCCAGTTACATGTTGGCTCATAGGTTATTGAGTTATACAGTATATGTGATACTTAGTTTATTAAATTTAATAGTTGTCCCCCAACTGAGTCTCACCTATTAGCTTGATTATTCTCCCTTAAAGAGTACTCTTTCCTAAACAATTCAGAATATATATATATATATATATATATATATATATATATGTATCAAGTGGAGACTGCATTTTTTTTATGGTGTGTGTGTATATATGTAATTGTGTGTATGTATATATACAGTGGATATAAAAAGTCTACACACCCTGTTAAAATGTCAGGTTTCTGTGATGTAAAAAAATGAAACAAAGATAAATCATTTCAGAACTTTTTCCACCTTTAACGTGACCTATAAACTGTACAACTCAATTGAAAATCAAACTGAAATCTTTTAGGTGGAGGGAAGAAAACAAAAAAAACTAAAATAATGTAGGGATGTAGCTGTGTTCATAATTGAACAATCACATTCAAAACCATGTTAAATAGGAGTCAGCATACACCTGCCATCATTTAGAGTGCCTCTGATTAACCCCAAATAAAGTTCAGCTGCTCTAGTTGGTCTTTCCTGAAATTTTCTTAGTCGCATCCCACAGCAAAAGCCATGGTCCACAGAGAGCTCCCAAACCATCAGAGGGATCTCATTGTTAAAATGTATCAGTCAGGAGAAGGGTACAAAAGAATTTCCAAGTCATTAGCTATACCATGGAACACAGTGAAGACAGTCATCATCAAGTGGAGAAAATATGGCACAACAATGACATTACCAAGAACGTCCCTCCAAAATTGATGAAAAGACGAGAAGAAAACTGGTCTGGGAGGCTACCAAGAGGCCTACAGCAACATTAAAGGAGCTGCAGGAATACCTGGCAAGTACTGGCTGTGTGGTATATGTGACAACAATCTCACATTCTTCATATATCTGGGCTATGGGGTAGAGTGGCAAGACGAAAGCCTCCAAGCCAGGCTACATTTTGCAGAAACACATCTGAAGTCTCCCAAAAGCATGTGGAAAAAGGTGTTATGGTCTGATGAAACCAAGTTTGAACTTTTTGGCCATAAAGATATGTTTGGCGCAAAAACAACACTGCACATGACCAAAAGAACACCATACCCACAGTGAAGCATGGTGGTGGCAGCATCATGCTTTGGGGCTGTTTTTCTTCAGCTGGGACCTTAGTTAAGCTAGAGGTAAATATGAACAGTTCCAAATACCAGTCAATATTGGCACAATACCTTCAGGCTTCTGCTAGAAAGCTGAACATGAAGAGGAACCTTATCTTTCAGCATGACAACGACCCAAAACATACATCCAAATCAACAAAGGAATGGCTTCACCAGAAGAAGATTCAAGTTTTGGAATGGCCCAGACCTGAATCCGATTGAAAATCTGTGGGGTGATCTGAAGAGGGCTGTGCAAGGAGATGCCCTCACAATCTGACAGATTTGGAGTGTTTTTGCAAAGAAGAGTGGCCAAATCTTGCCAAGTCAATACGTGCCATGCTGAAAAACAGTATTAGTTAAAGGGTGTGCACACTTATGCAACCATATTATTTTATTTTTATATTTTTTCTTCCCTCTATCTAAAAGATTTCAGTTTGTTTTTCAATTGAGTTGTACAGTTTATAGGTCACATTAAAGGTGGAAAAAGTTCTGAAATGATTTATCTTTGTCTCATTTTTTTACATCACAGAAACCTGACATTTTAACAGGGGTGTGTAGACTTTTTATATCCATTGTGTATGTGTGTGTATGTATATGTGTGTGTATATATATATATATATATATATATATATATATATATATATATATATCGAGTAGTAGACTTTAATTTGAATTGGTCTAACAAACTCTAATGACCAGGGTTAATTATATGATTCTAATTGTGGGCTACTAGTACATTTTGGGCCCATGAGTAAGAGTGGCTCTAGAGTTATTTACATCTTTATATTCCTACATAAGCTCCATGTTATTTGTCTGATTGTTTCATAGTATATTATATGTGTTACCCTGTAGGCTAATCTATATCATAACTTTAAAGTGCCATAAAACGAGTTTTGCGCTAAACAGGGTGCGAAATTAACGTAAAAAAAGTTGCGTTATTTCACCCTCCATAGCGCTGCCATTACGAGTTAATGAAAAGCCTCCTTGTGCGTGCGATATGGTGGCATTAAGCTCCATACCACACAAAAGCCAAGGGCTGCTTTCCCCTATAGACATCAATGGGGAGAGAGTGTTAGAAAAAAAACTAACACCGGAAGTGCGGAATGAAAAATCTCTAACGTAACCCCATTGATGTCTATAGGGAAAAAAAGTTAAGTTTAAACCTAACATAAACCCTTGGTCTAAACACCCCTAATCTGCCGCCCCCAACATCGCTGCCACCTAAATAAAGTTATTAACCCCTATTCTGCCGCTCCTGACATCGCCAACATTAATAAAAGTTATTAACCCCCCTAATCCGCCGCTCCACGACATCGCCACCACTATAATAAAGTTATTAACCCCTATTCCGCCACTCCCCGACATCACTGCCACTATAATAAAGTTATTAACCCCTAATCCGCTGCTCCCCGACATCGCCAGCACTATAATAAAGTTATTAACTCTTATTCTGCCGCTCCTGACATCGCCGACATTAATAAAAGTTATTAACCCCCCTAATCCGCCGCTCCACGACATCGCCACCACTATAATAAAGTTTTTAACCCCTATTCCACCACTCCCCGACATCACTGCTGCTATAATAAAGTTATTAACCCCTATTCCGCCACTCCCCGACATCACCGCCACTATAATAAAGTTATTAATCCCTATTCCGCCACTCCCGACATCGCCGACATTAATATACGTTTAACCCCCTAATTCGCTCCTCCCCGACATCGATACCACTATAATAAAGTTATTAACCCCTATTCCGCCACTTCCCGACATAACTGCCACTATAATAAAGTTATTAACCCCTAATCTACCGCTCCCCGACATTGCAACCACTATAATAAAGTTATTAACCCCTATTTCGCCACTCCCCGACATCACCAACACTATAATAGTTATTAACCCCTAAACCTCTCCGGCCTCCCACATCTCTGCAACTAAATAAACCTATTAACCCTTAAACCTCTGGCCCCCCATATCTTTGCCACTAAATACACCTATTAACCTCTATACCACCCCCCCCCCCCACAACGCAAAACACTAAATTAAACTATTAAAGGGACAGTCAATACCAGAATGTTTGTTGTTTAAAAAGATAGATAATCCCTTAATTACCAATTCCCTAGTTTTGCATAACCAACACAGTTATAATTATACACGTTTTACCTTTGTAATTACCTTGTATCTAAGCCTCAGCAGACTGCCCCCTTATTTCAGTTCTTTTGACAGACTTCCAGTTCAGCCAATCAGAGCTGTCTCCATGGTAAATTCACGTGCATGAGCTCAATGTTATCTATATGAAACACATGAACTAATGCCCTCTAGTGGGGAAAAACTATCAATGCATTTAGATAAGAGGCGGCCTTCAAGATCTAAGAAATTATCATATGAACCTCCCTAGGTTTAGCTTTCAACTAAGAATACCAAAAGAACAAAGCAATATTGGTGATAAAAGTAAATTGGATAGGTGTTTAAAATGACATGCCCTATCTGAATCATGAAAGTTTTACGGGTTAAGTCCAAAAAAAAACCTAGCACCCCCTAACTTTAAAATTAAAATATAAATATATTTAAATAAATAAAAAATTACCTATGAAATAACACTCCTAAAAAATTTAAAAAATCTAAAATTACAAAAAATATTAAACACTAAATTACAGAAAATAAAAAAAACACTAAGCTTACAAAAATAATAAACGAAATGATCAAAAATAAAAAAATTACACCTAATCTAATAGCCCTATAAAAATAAAAAAGCCCCCCAAAATAAAAACACCCACTAGCCTACAATAAACTACCAATGGCCCTTAAAAGGGCCTTTTGTAGGGCATTGCCCTAAGTTAAACAGCTCTTTTACCTGTAAAAAAATACAAAGTCCCCCCCAACAGTAAAACCCACCACCCAACCAACCCCCCAAAATTAAAAAACCTAACTCTAAAAAAAAACAACTAAACTTCCCATTGCCCCTAAAGGGGCATTTGTATGGGCATTGCTCTTAAAAGGGCATTCAGCTCTTTTTCATTGCCCTTTAAAAGGACATATAGCTCTTTTTCAAAAGCCCAAAGCCCTAATCTATAAAAATAAATAAAAAAAAACCACCCCAAAAAATAAAAAAATACCTAACACTATTCCCAGAATATCTACTCACGGTTGCTGTAGTCCGGACATCCAGGCGCCGAGAAGTCTTCATCCAGGCGGCGACATCTTCATCCATTGCAGGGAGTCTTCTATCTTCATCCCAGCGACCCAGAGCGTCGAAGACATCCACCGCGGAGCGTCCTCTTCATACGTTCCCCGCCGTACACTGAAGCTTTATTGCAAGATAGCTGTTTCAAAATGGCATACCTTGCATTCCTATTGGCTGATTTGATTCTTCATATTCAAATCAGCCAATAGGATGAGAGCTTCTAAAATCCTATTGGCTGTTGAAAGCTCACGACTCACGCAATAGTGCGTTACTGCTTTTACGCTGAAATTGCCATTTTTTCAGCGTTAAAAGCCGTAACACAAAACTCGTAATCTAGGTGGTTGAGATCTGTGCATATCCTAAAAGGACTAATTAATTAAAAATGGTTTGCATAAAAATTTTTTTAATAATTGCTGGCAAGTATTTTAAACTAATTTTCAAAAATAAGCAAAATAAATTACATAGCTAAGCTGCCTGGGGCAGACAACTCCACTCCCCCTTATCAGTGTTTAGACACAGGCATTGTATTTCAATGAGTTCACAGCTTCTAGGTATGCTCCAGCAGATAATGCCTATTCACTTTTGTATTCTACCAAAAGCAACCATAGATATACATAAAGCCATAAAAGGAATTGTGTGTGTGTGTGGGGGGGGGGGGGGGGGGGCACTGCAGTATAAATTTGCAGGTATAGTAATTTAAAATACATATTATTATGTTTTGTCTCAATCTCAACTTATTTGTTGTCCCTTTAATATAAGAAGTTATCTGTATACCAGCAGTTAATATGTTGGTTAGAATTCCTCCTACTCTATGTTCTGTCCTGCTATTTCCTATATATTAGAAGGTCCAAAAGTGACCCCACCATGCTATTTAACTATGCTGTACTCATGACTTAAATCGGCCCTTAAGTGGCATGATTGTTTACCTCCTATTCCTTCCATGAATATCCATAGGTCCAAGAGTGGCCTCTTTATTAACAGGAGAATGTTAAATATTAAAGTAGAGGTTTCAGTAGATTTTCTTTAAATACTTTTTTTTACTCAAGCATCTTTCTATGTCTAAAAGTAACGTTTAGACAAGTAAGTTTTCCTCCATTTCTCAGTGCACAAATGTTTAGGTTCAAGAGTGACCTTCAATTTATATGAGGATATCTTAATTTAAATAAGAGGTTTCTACTTTTTCTTTATTTAACTTTATATAGTGTTTACATACATGCTTGTAAATCTGTTATTTTTGTAATACATATACTATGCGAGACTGTTCTTATTGATTCAGAGAAATAACTGCTTGTAACTTTTTTCTAATAACCTCAATTTTTAAAATAAATAAAATAAAATAAGACCTGTTCTCAATCCTATCTCCTCTCCATTTAGTTTGTATCGGATTCTATGATTTTCAGTACCTTACCTTTGGAATCTATGCTTTCTTTGGACTTGACTTTTCTTCGGAAGGTTTGCTTTATTTACAATTTCTTTGTGCATTTTTTGCTCTCTCTTGTGAATTTCAGTCTATGGTTTTTCATCAGGACACAGCAGTTTTCAATATTTGTCTGATTTCCTAAAGGGATTTTTCAATAGATTGCAGTTTGTATGTTATGTCCTAATCCAAAATCTTCTGGAGGGAGATTTTTTACACAATCTGTATGGGGTCAGGGTGTTAAGATTTTTCTTGTTTGCAGAGCAGTAGTCACGTTTACATAGTTTTTTTTTTTTAAATTTTCTGTGTTTGCCGCAGCTGATGCAGTTATTTGGAAGGAAGGTCCTTCAGGCGATGATGGTTCCTGGTAAATAGGTGCCTGCCTTTATTCCCCCTCCCAACCCGTTTCCTTTGTGGACTACACAGTTGGTGTATTAGTTCCAACAAGTAAGGATTTTCGTTGTCTATTGCCACTTTAGAAAGAAATTTATCTATTAAATTCCTTTCTTTCTTGGTGGTGATAGTCCACAAACCTGCCCATTTTTGACTAGTTGGTGGCAATTCTTGTTTGCACCTCTTTACCCTACAATCTTTCTTACTACTTCTTCCTCCTTTCCTTGGCTATATGTGCTACTGGGAGAGAGAGGGAAAGTAGGAGGGATATTTGAAGATTTATGTTGGATGTTTTTGCCTCCTCCTGGTGGCCAGGAGATTAATTCGCACAAGTAAGGATTTTTGTGGACCATCACCACCAAGAAAGAAAGGAATTTATCAGGTAGGAATAAATTATGTTTTTTTAGCCTGCTGTATTCCTGCTTTTTTTAGAGTATTGGAAAAGGGACAATTTTGCTAGAAAAGCAAATTAAATAAATAATTAACTTAATTACTTTTTTTTACGTATACACATTTTAAAGTGATATTGAGTTCAATTTCTTTTTAAGTATTGATATAAAGAGCTCTGTCTTATTACCCTGCGGACCAATCTTACTCATTCTGTTCTCACAGTTCTGCTGTAGATTGCTTGGTGCTGGTTCTCATGTCCTCTGAGCTTCCAGAGCATCTCAACAACAGAAACAATCACTCTGCATATGAAGCCAATGGTGCTAAGAGCTCATTAAAGGAAGACATAATAAAGTGGTTACTCTTTGGTCACTTGGATGATGATATGGAAGATAATGAACTTTCTCCTGTTATAATAAAGTGAGTACTTTAGCAAACAACATTATAAAAAGTATATGGAGTTGTAATACTTTTAGTGATTTTCATTCACCGTTCTGGAGTATTGTTATAATACTGCATTAAATTAACACACCAATAACGTCCTTTATGCTGTGCAATTTTGTTCAGGGTCACTGCTCAAAACTGAAACAGGTACAAAGTCACTTTCTTGTGACCCTATGTTCCAATAAAGAGTCATAAAGGAGACTGTGGTATTGTTATATTACTAATTAATTATTTTGATAGCCCTTCTTACCCAACGGGGACCGAAAGGAGACAACCTGAGTGCCTTTACTAATTTATAAATTACCAGCAGCTGATAACAATATTTGTTTTTATTTCTTAACGTAATAATTCTCACTTGATCAACCTCTGAGGGATGGAATGCTGAGTTTGCGGTGCTTGGAGCAGATGCTGTTTGAACAGGGTTTAAACAGGCCATTGAGTGAATAACCAGTTGAGCTATGTTCGTTATTGGGATTTAGGGAAAGATGAAAGCAAGTGGGAAGACATATTATGACAGTGCGTCAGCCACTGTAGTGTACAACACTTATCCAAGTGCATAACTAAAGAGGATCACGGTTTAACGGCATGCTATGCCATCAGTGGGAGAGGACTTGGGTGTGTCGCCCTCTCCTGCATGCTTTAATTGCTCAGTTTATATAGTACATGGAGTAACGAGATGAGTTGATCCAGAGACTCAATCTCATTTCAAGGCACAGACTGTTTTAAATGGTTGAATAAATGCATTGTGTCTGTACTTCCCATTTACTCTCCTTAAGGTCTATATGCTATATAAGGTATTGACGACAGTAGTCTCTTTGGATAAGTGTATGTGCACATATTGTGGTTATAATATCATTAAACTTTTATAAATAGAATAGATACAAATAAATGTTATTTCTTACAACATTTGTCAGAACTTTGCAGGATCTCTAAAAACCATTAATCTAAAGTGTATTTTTATTCCCATAAATACAATCTGTAGAGCAGCCAATAGGCTTCATTTAAAGTGACAGTACACATCTTGTAATTTTAAGAGATTGCTGTTGTCTTTCTGAAGTATAACATATCAGCCAAGTCTAACTGTTTTTAAAATTAATTAACCTTGTTTATCGCAATTGCTTTTCCACCCACCACTGCTTATCCGAGGAGGCAATTTGGGCTTGAGTCAGCTGACAAGGCTAGCCATAGTCATTATGTTAGTATGAAGTGCATTGTTTTGTAGTTGTTGCCAGTTAAAGTCAATTAGTGAAAGATATGTTGCATGATTAGCTCTGAGAAAACAGCAGGATGCATTTCCTGCTCTGTAAATTAGGAAATCTACAATTTCCAGAGCTTAATTACATGAAAAGGGGGGCAAAATAAATAATAAAAGTATTTTACAAATTTGTTTTATTATGTATAATATTTTATAATAAAATGTCAAGGTGTTTACTGTTCCTTTAACTGCATATTTCCTTCTCTACATTTGGCTCTTTCTCCTGTTAATTTGTGCTATGTACAGAATGCCTTAAGCCCTCCAAACGTTAATAGAATCAACGTGCAAGATTATATATGCGGCTTCTCTATCACACATATGGCACCGCATATAAATGCGGCGCGTATATTTAACCCGTTGCCCGCAATTTTTACTCGCATAAGCAAACATAGAACCGCGTCGCAAATCAGTATCACATATTCAGCGCAAGGACTTATGCGGCGAAAATGGAGAAATTTTACGTCTTTTTCACTTTGGGCGAATGTGTTTATATCCGAATTCGAATGTTAGAACGAATGTTATTGTAGAAATTCGATTTACATAATAGAATGCTGATAAGAACGAATATTCTTAAAAATTCGATTTTCAAATGTTTTTTACAGTTTTCGAATGTCACATTCGAATTCGAATGTCACATTCGAATATCACATTCAAATTCGAATATTACATTTATAAAACACAATTGTACTAGAAACACTTTCGAATGTCACATTCAAATTGAATATCACATTCGAATCGAATATCACATTTGAATTCGAATTTTACATTTATAAAACAGTATTAGACTAGAAATACTATTTCGAATTCGAATGTCACATTCGAATTGAATATCACATTCGAATCGAATATCACATTTAAAACACAGTATTAGACTAGAAATACTATTTCAAATTTGAATGTCACATTCGAATTCGAATGTCACATTCGAATTCGAATGTCACATTCGAATTCGAATGTCACATTCGAATTCGAATATTACATTTCGAAATTGAATGAATACATAGCTAAACATTCTATTATTTGAACAAATATTTTCGAATTTTATTGAAAAATTCGAAAATGGAAATTCGAAAATAGAATGTTAGAATGTTATATAAACATTTGAAATTTGAACGAACGAATGTATCAAAATTCGTTTTAAATTTCAAATTTTTAGAAACATTTGCCCTTCCCTACTGCCAACCCCCACCACAATAACTAATCAAACTATTAACCCCTAATCTGCCATTCACCCCCATCGCAATAAACCTAATAAATGTATTAACTCCTACTCCGCCATTCACCCACATTGCAACAAACCTATTAAATGTATTAACCCCTAATCCCCCATTCACCCACATCACAATAAACCTAATAAATGTATTAACCCCTAATCCACCATTCACCTACATCGCAATAAACCTAATAAATCTATTAACCCCTAAAACGCCAAACCCCACAAAGCAATTAACCTAATTAAGCTATTAACTCCTAAACTGCCAACCCCCCACAACGCAAATAACTAAATTACTAAGCCCCCTAACCTAACACCCCCTAAATTTACCCCAATTACATAAATTAAAAAATACTATGTTACAATTAAAAACCTAACATTACTTTTAAAAAAAAAAATATATATATATTTTTTTAAATTAATCTAAAATTACAAAAAATAAAAGTCTAACATTACAGAAAATAATAAACCAAATTAGCAAAAATTAAAAAAATAAACCTAATCCCTATGAAAATAAAAAAGCCCCACCAAAATAAAAACACCCCCTTATCTAATACTAAACTACCAATAGCCCTTAATAGGGCTTTTTGTAGGGCATTGCCCTAAACAGCTCGTTTGCTTTAAAAAGAAATCTAAATTCCCCCCCAACAGTAAATCCCACCCACCCACCAAACCCCCCCCCAAAAAAAAAGAAAATTAAAAAAACCTAAGATACCCATTGCCCTTAAAGGGGCATTTGTATGGGCATTGTCCTTTTAAAAGGGCATTCAGCTCATAGGGCAATACCCTACAAATAGCCCTTTTAAGGGCTATTGGTAGTTTAGTATTAGATTAGGGTGTGTTTTTTATTTTTTTTGGGGGGGGGGGGCTTTTTTATTTTCATAGGGATTAGGTTTATTTTTTTTTTGATAATTTGGTTTATTATTTTCTGTAATGCTAGACTTTTTTATTTTTTGTAATTTTAGATTATTTTAATTTAATCTTTGTTTTTAAGTACAGTTAGGATTTTTTATTTTAATTGTAATTTAGTATTTTATTATTTTATGTAATTTAGGGTTAATTTAGGGTGTGTTAGGTTAGTGGGCATAGTAATTAAATTAATTTTATTGTGATGTGGGGGTTTGGTGGTTTAGGGGTTAATAGATTAATTAGGTTTATTGCAATGTGGGGAGTTTGGCAGTTTAGGGGTTAATAGATTAATTAGGTTTTTTGGGATTTGGAGGTTTAGCGGTTTAGTGGTTAATACTTTTATTAGGCAGAATGCATTGTTGGTGAAAGTCGGATTAGGGGTTAATAGTTTAATTAGGCAGAATGCATTGTGGGGGTTGTCGGTTTAGGGGTTAATACATGTATTATTAGTTCCGATATGGGGGTGATGGCGGATATAGGGATTTTGACGTGTTGGCTTTATTTTTGGGAGGCGGGTTAGATTTTTACGGGAGATTTGATATTTTTTTTTATTTTCTTAGGCGCCGGCAGTTTTAAAGTGCCGTAAGTCACTGGCGACTCCAGAAATTTGTATTTACGTACATTTCTGGACATCGCAAGATTTTCCGACTTACAGCAGTTTATAAACTGCCGGCGGGGTTTATATGATTCCCCGATGTGCGAGGGGAAATTACGGGCAGTGCGGGTTTCAGCAGTTAAGCTGAAGCCTGCGCCATATATGTAATCTCGCCCAACGTTTTCTGTCTTGTTTTTTCTAGACCTTGAGAGATGTGAAGTCTTGTGTTTTTAATTATTAATTAAACAATATTTATCTTACAACTATTTTTTTACAGAGATTTTCTTCACCCTACCTTACAAAAGGTACTTGTCAGCCTGACAATGAAAGACTCCAGTGCTGCTATGACATTCTTTGAAAGTCTTTCAGAATGGTAAGTTGAGGATCTTCGCCTTATTCTATGTTTTTTATAGGAACTAAAATTTACAAACCCATGTAACTTTGCAAAGTAAATATATATGGTTTAGTTAAATAAATGATAGCACTACATTTCTCTTGTAAGGTGTATCCAGTCCACGGATCATCCATTACTTGTGGGATATTCTCCTTCCCAACAGGAAGTTGCAAGAGGATCACCCACAGCAGAGCTGCTATATAGCTCCTCCCCTAACTGCCATATCCAGTCATTCTCTTGCAACTCTCTACAAGCATGGAGGTAGTAAGAGAGAAGTGGTGAAACGTAGATATCTTTATTGGTGTGAATCCAGGGTTACTCATGGAGTAAAGTCAGGATTCCCAGGATATTATCTTTTCTCCAAGAAGGATTGGAAAAAGGATTGTCAGCTAGTTCCTTAAAGGGACAGATTTCTGCTCTGTCTATTCTTTTGCACAAGCGTCTGGCGGATGTTCCAGACGTCCAGGCATTTTGTCAGGCTTTAGTTAGAATCAAGCCTGTGTTTAAACCTGTTGCTCCGCCATGGAGTTTAAATTTGGTTCTTAAAGTTCTTCAAGGGGTTCCGTTAGAACCTCTTCATTCCATAGATATCAAACTTTTATCTTGGAAAGTTCTATTTTTGGTAGCCATTTCCTCGGCTCGTAGAGTTTCCGAGTTATCTGCCTTACAATGTGATTCCCCTTATCTGATCTTCCATGCAGATAAGGTAGTTTTGCGTACCAAACCTGGGTTTTTACCTAAGGTGGTATCTAATAAGAATATCAATCAGGAGATTGTTGTTCCGTCATTGTGTCCTAATCCTTCTTCAAAGAAGGAACGTCTATTACACAATCTTGACGTGGTTCGTGCTTTAAAGTATTATTTACAAGCTACTAAAGATTTTCGTCAAACATCTGCTTTGTTTGTTGTCTACTCTGGACAGAGGAAAGGCCAAAAGGCTTTGGCAACTTCTCTTTCGCTTTGGCTAAGAAGTATAATACGCTTAGCTTATGAGACTGCTGGCCAGCAGCCTCCTGAAAGGATTACAGCTCATTCTACTAGAGCTGTGGCTTCCACATGGGCCTTTAAAAATGAGGCTTCTGTTGAACAGATTTGCAAGGCGGCGACTTGGTCTTCGCTTCATACCTTTTCAAAATTCTATAAATTTGATACTTTTGCTTCTTCGGAGGCTATTTTTGGGAGAAAGGTTTTACAGGCAGTGGTACCTTCCGTTTAAGTACCTGCCTTGTCCCTCCCTTTATCCGTGTACTTTAGCTTTGGTATTGGTATCCCACAAGTAATGGATGATCCGTGGACTGAATACACCTTACAAGAGAAAACATAATTTATGCTTACCTGATAAATTTATTTCTCTCGTGGTGTATCCAGTTCACGGCCCGCCCTGTCATTTTAATGTAAATGTTTTTATTGAAGCTTCTGTTTCACATTACAAAATACTGAGGTGTATACATTTTAGGAAGACAGAGACTTACATAGTTTTTGATTTGTTCAAACATTAAACAAGAAAAAACATTAAACAAAATAACTTAACTTAGTATAACTATGTTCCGCATGCCATCTCTACCAAGCTCTTATGTTATCAATATATTCCTTAACTCTTGTTCGACACCCTACCTAGCTTATAAATCCATTTTTGCTCTTAATACAACCATATCCTACCATCCCCAGATGGCTAACCAACTATATATTGCTAATGAATGATTCCCACATAACCTTCATCTGCACAAAAATATCTCTCCTATTAGTTCTCATATAAGCATATTCAAGAGACATTATAAATTGAAAATGGGAATACCAGGTGGCCATGTTCGGGATATATTGAGACTTCCAATTTTTTTAAATCAGTTTTTTTTAGACTATTGCCAGCAATAAAAATCAGCTTTCTTTTAAATGTTGGGAGTTTGCCAGGCAAGATGTTGAGTATCCAAATGCGGGGGTCTATGGGTAATGTCAGCTCAGCTATTGTGTTTGTCGCTTTAACCACAGAAGCCCAGATTGGTGCTATTCCCGGGCACTGCCACCATATATGCATCATGGTCCCTTGTTCCCCTCCACACCTCCAACACTTGAGAGGCCGAAGGGAACAATTTGTTAATCCTCGTTGGAGTAAGATACCATCTTTGTATTAGTTTAAGATTTAGTTCTATAAGACTGCTAGACACTGAAACTTTAGAAACATTTGTAAAAATTTTGGAAATATCATTTATAGACAATTCAGTATCTAGCTCCCTACTCCACCTATCTAGATAATATGGAGTGTACCCTACTGGATGTTTTTGAAGCATTGCATATATTAAAGATAGGGTCTTTCCAGCAGGGGAGTCAGAGTGACATAGAGATTCAAAGGGTGTGAGGGTTCTTAGCAGATTAAGTTTATCAGGGTGTTTGAATATATAGGAATGGCATTGGCGGAGAGTAAACCAACACCTAAAGAAGGTCAAGCCCCTCTCCACCAACTCGGTTAGAGTGAAAAGTCTTGTCTCGTCTCCTAAATGTAATAACAGTAAAGCCCTTAGGGGTCGGTCTATGTGTTTAATTTTTTGTAAGAGGCCGATAGGTAGTTCAGGATTTTCTGTAAGGGGAGTGAGCGGGAAAATTATGAGGTAATGTTTGGGTATTCCCTCAAGATTTCCTTCCATACTGATAGAGTTTCCATTAATATATTGTTCTGTTTGAAGGCTGTAGCTAGGTGTGGTGTCAATTGCCAGCATATCGTTCCTAGATGTGATTTTCTTGCTATGTCGTGCTCTAGTGCTACCCACCTCTTAGTCTCATAGTTCCTAAACCAGTCCACAACTCTCTGTAGAAAAACCGCCTGTCTATATTTCTTTAAATTAGGGACCCCCAGTCCTCCCTCATCTACAGGTAAACACATAAGTGTCTTGTTAATTCTCGCTTTCTTTTTATCCCATATAAAGTCAAAAATTTTATTCTGTAATGAGGTTATAAAGTCTTTAGGAAGGGGAATAGGGAGTGTTTGCAACAAATATAATACCTTAGGGAGTATGTTCATTTTGATCGAATTTATCCGGCCCAACCATGAAATACTTTTAGATCTCCAGGAAGAGAGATCGGCCGTGATGTTCCTCTGCAGAGCATCATAGTTAGCCTTGAACATTTCCTGGTTGGATGTTGCTATAAAGATGCCTAGATATTTTAAATTTTTTGTTTGTACACGAAAAGGGCATGTTTGTGTAAGACGGTTTAGATAATCAGGATCACAGTGAACCGTGAGCATCTCCGATTTAGTGGTGTTAATAAGGAAATTTGAGTCATGAAACAATGTGTCAAATTCTGTCATCAAGTGGGGAACTGAGACGACAGGATCTGGTAGGAAAAACAAGACATCATCCGCGTATAGTAGTAATTTATGTGTGGTGTTATGTATTTGGATCCCAGGGATTGTTTCATTCTTTCTAATAGTACAGGCCAGTGTCTCTATAACACATGCGAAAAGGAGTGGGGATAGGGGGCACCCCTGTCGAGTACCGTTGGATATCTGGAACGGGGCAGACAATATGCCGTTAACTCTAATTTTGGCTACTGGGGAACTGTATAGGGCCATAATTTTAGATATGAAATATGATCCCAGACCAAACCTCTCCAGGGTGGCTCTCATGAAGTGCCAACATACGCGGTCAAACGCTTTTTCCGCGTCCGTTGACACTATCGCTGATGGCTGATTAATGTGATTAATATAGTTCAAGATATGTAAAGCCCTCACAGTGTTGTCGCGTGCTTCTCTGTGCTGTATAAAACCCACCTGGTCTCCATCTATGATACTTGGTAACACGTGGGACAGCCGGTTTGCCAGGAGTTTCGCGTAAATTTTAAGATCCGAATTAAGTAGAGAAATTGGTCTAAAGTTTTCTACACGGTCTGGGGTTTTCCCGGGTTTGGGCAGCACTACTATATGTGCTTCTAACGCTGCGGGTGAGAAAGGGTCAGTTTCGGATATCTTATTAACCCCTTAGTGACCAGACCACTTTTCAATTTGTTGACCATCTGGGACCAAGGCTATTTTTGCATTTCTGCGATGTTTGTGTTTAACTGTTATTTTCCTCTTACTCATTTACTGTACCCACACATATTATATACCGTTTTTCTCGCCATTAAATGGACTTTCTAAAGATACCATTATTTTCATCATATCTTATCATGTACTATAAAAAAATTATAAAATATTAGGAAAAAATGAAAAAAAAAACACTTTTTCTAACTTTGAGCCCCAAAATCTCTAACACATCTACAACCACCATAAAATACCAATGCTAAACAGTTTCTAAATTTTGTCTTGAGTTTAGAAATACCCAATGTTTACATGTTCTTTGCTTTTTTTTGCAAGTTATAGGGCAATAAGTACAAGTAGCACTTTGCTATTTCAAAACCATGTTTTTTCAAAATTGGCGATAGTTACATTTTAACACCAATATCTGTCAGGAATCCCTGAATAACCCTTCAAATGTATATATTTTTTAAAAGAAGACAACCTAAGGTATTAAACTTGGGGTATTTTGACTTTTTTCATGCAACCATTTTACCACCAATCTATGCCAAAGTTTTGGGGGGAAAAAAAATAATTTGATTTTTTGACAAATAGCAATTTAAGAATACATTTACTGATAAAATGGTAAGGGTTACTGCCAAATAACACCCTAATATGTCTTCAGTAGCATCTCTTGGGTACAGTGATACCACCCATGTATAGGTGTGTCGGGTTCTCTGTGGCGGTCATCATGCACCCATGTCCTATTTGGGACATTTCTGAAGCTGGCCAATGGAATTTACCCCCATCAAACCATATATTTTTGAAAAGTAGACACCCTAGGGTATTTAAAATGCTGGTATTTTAACACTTTCCATGCACTAATTCAACCACTAGTCTTTGTCAAACTTTTGGGTAGTCATTTTTTCTTCTGTTATGTGTGATCAGTCCACGGGTCATCATTACTTCTGGGATATAACTCCTCCCCAACAGGAAATGCAAGAGGATTCACCCAGCAGAGCTGCATATAGCTCCTCCCCTCTACGTCAGTCCCAGTCATTCTCTTGCACCCAACGACTAGATAGGATGTGTGAGAGGACTATGGTGATTATACTTAGTTTTTATGACTTCAATCAAAAGTTTGTTATTTTACAATAGCACCGGAGCGTGTTATTACTTCTCTGGCAGAGTTTGAGGAAGAATCTGCCAGAGTTTTTTACTATGATTTTAACCGGAGTAGTTAAGATCATATTGCTGTTCTCGGCCATCTGAGGGAGGTAAAGGCTTCAGATCAGGGGACAGCGGGCAGATGAATCTGCATTGAGGTATGTAGCAGTTTTTATTTTCTGAATGGAATTGATGAGAAAATCCTGCCATACCGTTAAAATGACATGTATGTATACACTTCAGTATTCTGGGGATGGTATTTCACCGGAACTACTCTGCTAAAGGTCACTAATACTTTTAATAACTATTTATCATGCTAAACGTTTTTGCTGGAATGTAGAATCGTTTACATTGCTGAGGTACTGTGTGAATAGATATTTGGGCATTATTTTCCACTTGGCAGTTTTTTGCTTGTAATTGTGACAGTTTCGTTTCTCTTCACTGCTGTGTGAGAGAGGGAGGGGCCGTTTTTGGCGCTCTTTACTACGCATCAAAAAATTCCAGTCAGTCACTTTTATTTTTCCTGCATGATCCGGTTCATCTCTGACAGATCTCAGGGGTCTTCAAACTTCTTTGAAGGGAGGTAACTTCTCTCAGCAGAGCTGTGAGAATTCTTATAGTGACTGTGCATAAAAACGTTGCTTTGTACTTTTTATGTCAAATTTAATTATTGTTATTTTACTAATGGGAACAAACCTTTGCTAAGAGTTGTGTTGTTTTAAAGTTTGATGCTATAACTGTTTTTCAGTTCATTATTTCAACTGTTATTTAATCGTTTAGTACCTCTTTGAGGCACAGTATTTTTTTTTTTTTTTTGCTAAAAAAGATTATAACCAAGTTGTAAGTTTTTTGCTAGTGTGTTAAACATGTCTGACTCAGAGGAAGATATCTGTGTCATTTGTTCCAATGCCAAGGTGGAGCCCAATAGAAATTTATGTACTAACTGTATTGATGCTACTTTAAATAAAAGTCAATCTGTACAATGTGAACAAATTTCACCAAACAGCGAGGGGAGAGTTATGCCGACTAACTCGCCTCACGCGGCAGTACCTGCATCTCCCGCCCGGGAGGTGCGTGATATTATGGCGCCTAGTACATCTGGGCGGCCATTACAGATAACATTACAAGATATGGCTACTGTTATGACTGAAGTTTTGTCTAAATTACCAGAACTAAGAGGCAAGCGTGATCACTCTGGGGTGAGAACAGAGTGCGCTGACAATGCAAGGGCCATGTCTGATACTGCGTCACAGCTCGCAGAGCATGAGGACGGAGAGCTTCATTCTGTGGGTGACGGTTCTGATCCAAACAAATTGGACTCAGATATTTCAAATTTTAAATTTAAATTGGAGAACCTCCGTGTATTACTAGGGGAGGTCTTAGCAGCTCTTAACGATTGTAACACCGTTGCAATACCAGAGAAACTGTGTAGGTTGGATAAATACTTTGCGGTACCGGCGAGTACTGACGTTTTTCCTATACCTAAGAGACTAACTGAAATTGTTACTAAGGAGTGGGATAGACCCGGTGTGCCGTTCTCACCCCCTCCAATATTTAGAAAGATGTTCCCAATAGACGCCACCACTAGGGACTTATGGCAGACGGTCCCCAAGGTGGAGGGAGCAGTTTCTACTTTAGCTAAGCGTACCACTATCCCGGTGGAGGATAGCTGTGCTTTTTCAGATCCAATGGATAAAAAGTTAGAGGGTTACCTTAAGAAAATGTTTGTTCAACAAGGTTTTATATTACAACCCCTTGCATGTATCGCGCCGATTACGGCTGCGGCAGCATTTTGGATTGAGTCGCTGGAAGAGAACCTTAGTTCATCTACGCTAGACGACATTACGGACAGGCTTAGAGTCCTTAAACTAGCTAATTCTTTCATTTCGGAGGCCGTAGTACATTTAACTAAACTCACGGCTAAGAACTCAGGATTCGCCATACAGGCACGTAGGGCGCTGTGGCTAAAATCCTGGTCAGCTGATGTGACTTCTAAGTCCAAATTACTTAATATACCTTTCAAGGGGCAGTCTTTATTTGGGCCCGGTTTGAAAGAAATTATCGCTGACATTACAGGTGGTAAGGGCCACGCCCTACCTCAAGACAAAGCCAAAGCTAAGGCTAGACAGTCTAATTTTCGTCCCTTTCGGAATTTCAAAACAGGAGCAGCATCAACCTCCACTGCACCAAAACAGGAAGGAGCTGTTGCTCGTTACAGGCAAGGCTGGAAGCCTAACCAGTCCTGGAACAAGAGCAAGCAGGCCAGGAAACCTGCTGCTGCCCCAAAGACAGCATGAACCGAGAGCCCCCGATCCGGGACCGGATCTAGTGGGGGGCAGACTCTCTCTCTTTGCCCAGGCCTGGGCAAGAGATGTTCAGGATCCCTGGGCTCTAGAGATCATATCTCAGGGATACCTTCTAGACTTCAAATTATCTCCCCCAAGAGGGAGATTTCATCTGTCAAGGTTGTCAACAAACCAGATAAAGAAAGAAGCGTTTCTACGCTGCGTACAAGATCTGTTATTAATGGGAGTGATCCATCCGGTTCCACGGTCGGAACAAGGACAAGGGTTCTACTCAAACCTGTTTGTGGTTCCCAAAAAAGAGGGAACTTTCAGGCCAATCTTAGATTTAAAGATTCTAAACAAATTCCTAAGAGTTCCATCGTTCAAAATGGAAACTATTCGGACAATCTTACCCATGATCCAAGAGGGTCAGTACATGACCACAGTGGATTTAAAGGATGCTTACCTTCACATACCGATCCACAAAGATCATCACCGGTACCTAAGGTTTGCCTTCTTAGACAGGCACTACCAGTTTGTAGCTCTTCCATTCGGACTGGCTACGGCTCCAAGAATCTTCACAAAGGTTCTGGGTGCCCTTCTAGCGGTACTAAGACCGCGAGGGATTTCGGTAGCTCCGTACCTAGACGACATTCTAATACAAGCTTCAAGCTTTCAAACTGCCAAGTCTCATACAGAGTTAGTTCTGGCATTTCTAAGGTCGCATGGATGGAAGGTGAACGAAAAGAAGAGTTCTCTTTTTCCTCTCACAAGAGTTCCATTCTTGGGGACTCTTATAGATTCTGTAGAAATGAAGATTTACCTGACAGAAGACAGGTTAACAAAGCTTCAAAATGCATGCCGCGTCCTTCATTCCATTCAACACCCGTCAGTAGCTCAATGCATGGAGGTGATCGGCTTAATGGTAGCGGCAATGGACATAGTACCTTTTGCACGTCTACACCTCAGACCGCTGCAATTATGCATGCTAAGTCAGTGGAATGGGGATTACTCAGATTTGTCCCCTACTCTGAATCTGAATCAAGAGACCAGAAATTCTCTTCTATGGTGGCTTCATCGGCCACACCTGTCCAGGGGGATGCCATTCAGCAGGCCAGACTGGACAATTGTAACAACAGACGCCAGCCTACTAGGTTGGGGCGCTGTCTGGAATTCTCTGAAGGCTCAGGGACTATGGAATCAGGAGGAGAGTCTCCTTCCAATAAACATTCTGGAATTGAGAGCAGTTCTCAATGCCCTTCTGGCTTGGCCCCAGTTAACAACTCGGGGGTTCATCAGGTTTCAGTCGGACAACATCACGACTGTAGCTTACATCAACCATCAGGGAGGGACAAGAAGCTCCCTAGCAATGATGGAAGTATCAAAGATAATTCGCTGGGCAGAGTCTCACTCTTGCCACCTGTCAGCAATCCACATCCCGGGAGTGGAGAACTGGGAGGCGGATTTCTTGAGTCGCCAGACTTTTCATCCGGGGGAGTGGGAACTTCATCCGGAGATCTTTGCCCAAATACTTCGACGTTGGGGCAAACCAGAGATAGATCTCATGGCGTCTCGCCAGAACGCCAAACTTCATCGCTACGGGTCCAGATCCAGGGATCCGGGAGCAGTTCTGATAGATGCTTTGACAGCACCTTGGAACTTCAGGATGGCTTATGTGTTTCCACCCTTCCCGCTGCTTCCTCGATTGATTGCCAAAATCAAACAGGAGAGAGCATCAGTAATTCTAATAGCACCTGCATGGCCACGCAGGACTTGGTATGCAGATCTGGTGGACATGTCATCCTGTCCGCCTTGGTCTCTACCTCTAAGACAGGACCTTCTGATACAGGGTCCATTCAAACACCAAAATCTAACTTCTCTGAAGCTGACTGCTTGGAAATTGAACGCTTGATTTTATCAAAACGTGGTTTTTCTGAGTCGGTTATTGATACCCTGATTCAGGCTAGGAAGCCTGTTACCAGAAGGATTTACCATAAAATATGGCGGAAATACCTATACTGGTGCGAATCCAAAGGTTACTCCTGGAGTAAGGTTAGGATCGCTAGGATATTGTCCTTTCTACAAGAAGGTTTAGAAAAGGGTTTATCAGCTAGTTCATTAAAGGGACAGATTTCAGCTCTGTCCATCTTGTTACACAGACGTCTGTCAGAAAATCCAGACGTCCAGTCCTTTTGTCAGGCTTTAGCTAGGATCAAGCCTGTATTTAAAGCTGTTGCTCCACCATGGAGTTTAAACTTAGTTCTTAACGTTTTACAGGGTGTTCCGTTTGAACCCCTTCATTCCATTGATATAAGAATGTTATCTTGGAAAGTTCTGTTTTTAATGGCTATTTCCTCGGCTCGAAGAGTCTCTGAGTTATCAGCCTTACATTGTGATTCCCCTTATCTGATTTTTCACTCAGACAAGGTAGTTCTGCGTACTAAACCTGGGTTCTTACCTAAGGTAGTCACTAACAGGAACATCAATCAAGAGATTGTTGTACCATCCTTGTGTCCAAATCCTTCTTCAAAGAAGGAACGTCTTCTACACAATCTGGATGTAGTTCGTGCCCTCAAGTTCTACTTGCAGGCAACTAAAGATTTTCGCCAAACTTCTTCCTTGTTTGTCGTTTACTCTGGACAGAGGAGAGGTCAAAAAGCTTCTGCTACCTCTCTCTTTTTTTTTGGCTTCGTAGCATAATACGTTTAGCCTATGAGACTGCTGGGCAGCAGCCTCCTGAAAGAATTACAGCTCACTCCACTAGAGCTGTGGCTTCCACTTGGGCCTTTAAGAATGAGGCCTCTGTTGAACAGATTTGCAAGGCTGCAACTTGGTCTTCGCTTCATACTTTTTCCAAATTTTACAAATTTGACACTTTTGCTTCTTCGGAGGCTATTTTTGGGAGAAAGGTTCTTCAGGCAGTGGTTCCTTCTATATAATGAGCCTGCCTATCCCTCCCGTCATCCGTGTACTTTTGCTTTGGTATTGGTATCCCAGAAGTAATGATGACCCGTGGACTGATCACACATAACAGAAGAAAACATAATTTATGCTTACCTGATAAATTCCTTTCTTCTGTTGTGTGATCAGTCCACGGCCCGCCCTGTTTTAAGGCAGGTAGATATCTTTTAAATTATACTCCAGTCACCACTTCACCCTTGGTTACTCCTTTCTCGTTGATTCTTGGTCGAATGACTGGGACTGACGTAGAGGGGAGGAGCTATATGCAGCTCTGCTGGGTGAATCCTCTTGCATTTCCTGTTGGGGAGGAGTTATATCCCAGAAGTAATGATGACCCGTGGACTGATCACACAACAGAAGAAAGGAATTTATCAGGTAAGCATAAATTATGTTTTTGTGTTATTTTTCACACACATTGTACTTTAGGCATGTATTTTCAGTTCCTGTTATGTGTTACTGCCAAAAACCACCTCAATATGTGTTCAACAACATCTCCCGAGTACAGTGATACCACCTATGTATAGGTGTGTCGGGTTCTCTGGGGGCTAAATGGCCTTATTTTTAGGTAGCGCATTCCAGTTTTTCAACTTGGAATTTTCACATCGGTCATCATGCACCCATGTCCTATTTGGGACATTTCTGAAGCTGGCCAATGGAATTTACCCCCATCAAACCATATATTTTTGAAAAGTAGACACCCTAGGGTATTTAAAATGCTGGTATTTTAACACTTTCCATGCACTAATTCAACCACTAGTCTTTGTCAAACTTTTGGGTAGTCATTTTTTTGTGTTATTTTTCACACACATTGTACTTTAGGCATGTATTTTCAGTTCCTGTTATGTGTTACTGCCAAAAACCACCTCAATATGTGTTCAACAACATCTCCCGAGTACAGTGATACCACCTATGTATAGGTGTGTCGGGTTCTCTGGGGGCTAAATGGCCTTATTTTAGGTAGCGCATTCCAGTTTTTCAACTTGGAATTTTCACATCGGTCATCATGCACCCATGTCCTATTTGGGACATTTCTGAAGCTGGCCAATGGAATTTACCCCCATCAAACCATATATTTTTGAAAAGTAGACACCCTAGGGTATTTAAAATGCTGGTATTTTAACACTTTCCATGCACTAATTCAACCACTAGTCTTTGTCAAACTTTTGGGTAGTCATTTTTTTGTGTTATTTTTCACACACATTGTATTTTAGGCATGTATTTTCAGTTCCTGTTATGTGTTATTGCCAAAAAACACCTCAATATGTGTTCAACAACATCTCCTGAGTACAGTGATACCACCCATGTATAGGTGTGTTGGGTTCTCTGGGGGCTAAAAGGCCTTATTTTTAGGAAGCCCATTCCATTTTTTCCACTTTGAATTTTCACATCCCATGCACCCATGTCCTATTTAAGACATTTCTGAAGCCGGCCAATGTAATTTACCTCAATCAAACCATATATTTTTGAAAAGTAGACTTCCTAGGGTATTTCAAATGCAGGTATTTTAACACTTTCCATGCACTAATTTAACCACTAGTCTTTGTCAAACTATTGGGCATTCATATTTTTGTGTTATTGTTCACATACATTGTACTTTAGACATGGATTCACAGCTCCTATTATGTGTTACTACCAAAGAAGACACCAATATGTGGTCACCAACATCTCCTGAGTTCAGTGATACCACCTATGCATAGGTTTGGTGGCTTGTTTGGGGGGTGCAATGACAAATGTCTGACATGCGTTTGTGATTTGTTTTCACATTTAACATATTTTCTTTGCCTATCGTCTTTTTGGGGGGTCTTTTAACATACCCCAATTTATTTGTTTTCCATGAATGTGCATATATTTGAAAAGTTGACACCCCAAGGTATTGTATATGGTGTGCTTTGATGCCTTTGAAGCAACCGTTTTAGCCCAAAAAATTGGAGAAAGTGTATGGTGGTTATTTTTCAATTTTAATTTTTACAGACACATTACTTTTTGACTATGATTTAGGAGAGACTGTTGTAAGTTATTGCAAAAGAATACTTCAGGTTGTTTTCTGCAAGGCACCCTGAGTACACCTATGCCCCCCATGCATAGGTTTGCCAGGATTTTGGGAAGGTTATGTTACAATGTTATGACTTGTGATTTTAGTTATTAACAATGAGAGTATTTCTTCTGATAGGCCTATCTTTAGTTTGGGGCCTATCACATACCCCACTTTTATTTATTGCCATGAAAGTGTATATTTTTGAAATGTTGACACCCCAAGGTATTGTATATGGTGTGCTTTGATGCCTTTGAAGCAACCGTTTTAGCCCAAAAAATTGGAGAAAGTGTATGGTGGTAATTTTTCAATTTTCATTTTTACAGACACATTGCTTTTTGACTATGATTTAGGAGAGACTGTTGTAAGTTATTACAAAAACATACTTCAGGTTGTTTTTTGCAAGGCACCCTGAGAACACCTATGTCCCCCATGCATAGGTTTGACAGGGGTTTTGGTTAAAAAAAAAAAAAAAAAACAGGCCCAATTTTAGAAAAAGTAGTAGTGAAATGTAAAAATCTGGCACAGTAAAAGTAAAAAAAAAAAAAAAAAACCATCTAACAGTAAACATTACCAAAAAAAAAAATATATATATATAACACCAAATGTATTTTTTTTTTTTAAATTGACCATTGTATGGTACCGCTTGAAGCAGTCCCCAATGCAGAGTGCAGGCTGTCCAGGGCAATCAGGACAGTGATATATGGTGTCCCTTCTCTTCCCCCTCTTGGTACAGACTCTGCATTTTTTTTGTGGTTTCTGCTTTGCGGCAGTAGGGGGGATTTTAAAAATAAAATGAGTAGCCCCAACTCTGCTCTCTCCCATCACCGCCCGGGAGCAGGTGCATCATGGTACAAAATCCCAGTAATAATCTGGAGCTGAAACTGTAAAAAAAGTTTTTTTAACTCTGGGGTTTGCTTTTTTGAACAACAAAAAAGCGTTGTGGGTTGCAATCTGCATTAGGTAAATTGCAACCTTTTTGTACCAGGCCCTTGTCTTCCGCATAATTAGGTAGGGCTGCAGCAGCTGATCAGCCAGATCAACCCCACCCATATGCCGGTTATAAGACTTGATGCACACTGGCTTCCTTATGATCTCAGCTCTGCCACGTACAGAAACCGCCACCGTCCTCTCTGTGTGGATGGTGGTAAGAAGGTATACATCCTTCTTGTCTCTGTACTTAAGTGCCAACAGCTCCTCTTGGCGCAGAGCTGAGGTCTCCCCCCTTCGTAGCCGGGTGCGTACAAGTTGTCCTGGGAAACCTGCGCGGTTCTTTTTAATTGTACCGCAAGCTACTGTATCAAAGCAATACAGTAGCTTGAACAAAAGGACACTTGTATAAAAATTGTCTAAGTACAGGTGATACCCTTTGTTCATTAGGGGTAATATCAGGTCCCAGACAATCTTGCCAGTGGTTCCCATATGTTCTGGGCAACCTGGAGGGTCAAGGTGGCTATCCTTTCCCTCATACACCCGGAAGGCCTGAGTATACCCAGTCTCGCTGTCACAGAGCTTATACACCTTTACCCCATATCTGGAGCGTTTGGAAGGAATATACTGCTTGAATCCCAGCCTTCCCTTATACTTCATTAGGGATTCATCAACGCATATATTCCTTCCAGGTGTATAAGCCTCTGCAAACCTGGCTGAAAAGTGGGTTATCAGGGGGCGGATTTTATACAGCCTGTCAAATTGGGGATGCTCCCTAGGGGGGCACAGGCTGTTGTCGCTGAAGTGCATGAAATGCAGAATCATTTAATACCTCTTCCTCGACATAGTCTGGGAGAAAATGGGGGTAGAGCAGATGGGGCTAGTACTCCAGTAGGAGCGAATGGAGGGTTTCTTTATGATGCCCATCAGCATAGTCAATGCCCAGAATTTTTTGAATTCTGGCACATTGATGGGGGCCCATTGCTGCTGTGCCAAATATGTTCCAGGCTTTGCAGCACGGAACTGATGGGCATATAAATTAGTTTGGGCGACAATGTTCCCCAATATATCATCGCCCAGAAACACTTCCAGAAACTGCTGGGGGCTAAAACCTGCCACATCTATATTTATGCCAGCATTTGCTGTGAAGGGTGGGATATCTGGCCTCTGGAGATGAGGCGTTACCCACTCTTCAGCAGCAATGGCAGCAACACGCCTCCTTCTGGCAGGGGGGGGTAGCAGGGGGGCTAGCAGCCACAGATACATCACTATCAGTTGAGACTGCATCTAGTGATGTATCTGAGCACATGGCAGGGTCAAAATTGGGGTCTGAGTCAGAAATAGAGGCATCTGACTCTGACGCAAGGATGGCATACGCCTCCTCAGCACTATATCTTTTCTGTGACATTTTTGTATCTGTCACAGAAAACAATTACTAAAAAAATTAAATTAACTAAATTAATTAACTAAATTAACTAGCAAAAAAGTACAGCTATGCTACTGCCAGTGATTTATAGCGATCACTGGCAAGCTAGGGGTTAATGGCTCTGAAAATTAAATTAAATTAACTAAATGTTTCTGAAAAGAGCCTTTGGGTTTTTAAAAAATTACAACAACAAAATGAACCCCTAAAAAAATGCACAGACAGCAAAAAGTACAGCTATGCAACTGCCAGTGATTTATAGCGATCACTGGCAAGCTAGGGGTTAATGGCTCTGAAAATTAAATTAACTAAATTAATTAACTAAATTAACTAGCAAAAAAGTACAGCTATGCTACTGCCAGTGATTTATAGCGATCACTGGCAAGCTAGGGGTTAATGGCCCTGAAAATTAAATTAAATTAACTAAATGTTTCTGAAAAGAGCCTTTGGGTTTTTAAAAAATTACAACAACAAAATTAACCCCTAAAAAAATGCACAGACAGCAAAAAAGTACAGCTATGCAACTGCCAGTGATTTATAGCGATCACTGGCAAGCTAGGGGTTAATGGCTCTGAAAATTAAATTAAATTAACTAAATTAACTAGCAAAAAGGTACAGCTATGCTACTGCCAGTGATTTATAGCGATCACTGGCAAGCTAGGGGTTAATGGCTCTGAAAATTAAATTAAATTAACTAAATGTTTCTGAAAAGAGCCTTTGGGTTTTTAAAAAAAATGACAACAACAAAATTAACCCCTAAAAAAATGCACAGACAGCAAAAAAGTACAGCTATGCAACTGCCAGTGATTTATAGCGATCACTGGCAAGCTAGGGGTTAATGGCTCTGAAAATTAAATTACCTAAATGTTTCTGAAAAGAGCCTTTGGGTTTTTAAAAAATTAAAACAACAAAATTAACCCCTAAAAAAATGCACAGACAGCAAAAAAGTACAGCTATGCAACTGCCAGTGATTTATAGCGATCACTGGCAAGCTAGGGGTTAATGGCTCTGAAAATTAAATTAAATTAACTAAATGTTTCTGAAAAGAGCCTTTGGGTTTTTAAAAAATTACAACAACAAAATTAACCCCTAAAAAAATGCACAGACAGCAAAATGCAGCAAAAAGAAAGTGCACCTATGCTACTGCCAGTGATATATAGTGATCACTGGCAAGCTAGGGGTTAATGGCTCTGAAAAGAGCCTTTGGTTCTATATTTTTTAACAAATAAAATAAATAAATCTCTCTCTGCTAAATACAGGTCTCTCTCTCTCTCCAACAAAATGGCAAGTGAGGAGAGGGAGGGAGATCAACACTGATCATAGTCAATATTTACAAATATTGACATGATCAGACAAATGGGGTATTTTATTATTATTATTTTTTTTAGGGTGGGAGGCTCAGATTGGGTGACCCTAGCTTGCCCCTATGATGATGTAGGCTAGGGACACCCCCAGAGGCCCCATGATGCACTGGGCATCGCCATCTTGGATGCCTAGTGAAGGGGGAGGGGGGGCTATTTGGGCTTTTTTTTTTTATTTTATCCGTTTTTTTTTTTTTTAATTTATTATTTAATAACCAACTAAGTGCCTCGACCCACCAAGGCACTTAGCACACAAGCAGAGCATCGGAAGCGTGTCCGATCGCTTCCGATGCTCTGAAACACTGCCGGGCTCCACGTGGAGCGAAACCGGAAGTGATCACTCGTGGGGGAGTGATCAATCCGGTCCCGGCACTCGGGAACAGTATTGCAGGATGCCTAGACCTCAAGGCAAGCCTGCAATACTGTTAGAGCAGCTGGAAGCGATTTCGATCGCTTCCAGTGCTCTGTTAAACCGACGACGTATGCCATACGTCCTCGGTCGTTAAGTGCTTTTTTTTTGAGGACGTATGGCATACGTCGTCGGTCGTTAAGGGGTTAAAGAGTTTTTATAAGTGTGGTACCAGCAATACTTTATAGGTCTTATAGTAGCCATTCGTATAGCCATCTGGCCCAGGGGTCTTGCCATTAGGGAGGTTTTTGATAACTGCAAGTATCTCAGTCTGATCAATTGGCTTACTCAAGGAAGCCTGTTGGTCCGAGCTAATTTGTGGGAGGGTGATGTTATCTAAGTATTTTTCTATCAAGGTGGGTTTGTGTCTCTGTTCTGTCGGGTAGATTGGTAGTGTGGGAGTGAGATTATATAAATTCTTATAGTATTCCCTGAAGGAACTAGCAATTTGTTGGGATGTGTATACTTTCTTCCCCCCCGCTTTTGTTAATAGATAGGATAAATCTCTTATTCGTCTTCCGTTTCAGTTTTCTTGCGAAAAGGGAGCTACTCTTATTGTCATTTTCAAAGTACTTTTGCTGTAGTTTGAGAGCATGCTTCTTACATTCTGCATGTAGCATATCGTTAATACGTGACTTACAATTAGCAATGTTTTGTGTTATTGTCAGGTCCGTCTGGTCAAGACTTCTTTGTGTTTCTAGGTTGTTAAGCTCGTTAAGTGTGTCTTCCATTAATTTTCTGGCTAGTTTATCTTGGTGAGATCTAATACTAATCATCTCACCTCTGACTACCGCCTTATGTGCTTCCCATGTAAGTCTGCTGTCAAAGTCATCGTCATTGTTAAAAAGGAAGTATTCTTCTATCACCCCACCAATTCGTTCAGTAACAATCGGGTCTGTCAGCAGTGTGTCGTCCATTCTCCATGTATATTGGTGCATAGGGGTATGTGACCACTCTAAGGTACATTCAACCATTGCATGGTCAGACCATGCGTTAGGGGTAATCTCGATTTTAGTTACTCTTGAAAGGTTGGTGACATCTAACATGAAATAGTCAAGTCTAGAGTGTCTACGATGCGGATTGGAATAAAAAGTGTATTCTCTAATTTCTTGGTGTGTAATTCTCCATGCATCATGTATGGTTAGGTCTTTCAAGTTTTGTTTCACTGAGTTAATAACTTTGTGGGGTACAGAGGATAGGCTATTTGAATTATCCCAGTTTGGGCTTAGTGTGAGGTTGAAATCCCCGCCCATGATAACATCTTCTTTCGCTACTTCTAGCGTCATGTTAGTAAGGTGTTTAAAAAAAACATCCTGTTTCAAATTGGGAGCATATACATTTATCAAGGTGACAATGGTGTTCACCAATTTGCCTATTATAATGAGAAATCTTCCCGATTTGTCTTTAAATTTTTTAATAAGGGTGAAGGGAACCCCCCTCCTAATTAGAATGGCTACCCCGTTAGTTTTTGCGGAGTTCGAGGCATAATGGGCGTCCCCGAATTTATACGAAAAAGTCTTTGGCTCTCTACCTGACAAAAAATGTGTCTCTTGCATAAAAATGACATCGCCTTTACGGCGTATGATGTCTCGAATAGCTATGTTGCGTTTATGTGGACAATTTAACCCTTTGGTGTTAGTTGTTATAAAATTTAAACATTTATTTGACTGAGTCATTGGGATGATGCCTAGCTAGACTCTCTTGTATTGTTATAGAACTGTAAAGGCTAATTTTAGTGTACAACCAAAGCCGCCATAAATGTGTTGGTAGACCTATGGGCATGCAAACATACATCAAGGCAAAGAGCATATAGACAAAAGTCTCGTAGTAACATTGTGAGATGGCTGCGGAACAAAACAAAAAATTCAACTGATAATATAACAAAATGACATAACAATCACAATAAACAATACAATAAACCATAAATATGTCATAGGAAATGACAATTGGAGTGAGGAGTGCTCAGCGTAGACTCCACTATTTGTGGACATATGTAATGAGATAAGAGAGAGTTAAACATTACCAGCGTGTCATTAGTGAGGTCCCTTATAGACATATGCTGGTTTAGAACACGAGGACCAGAAGATTCTATGAAAAAGGGTTAGGTACCCTTGGGTTATCTGAAAAATCAAGTTCCGCTTCCTCCAATAAAACCGTGTCCAAAGTCATTGAAATAGTTTATATAGTGTAGTCCAATCACATAGAAACTGCCATTGTGTAAGCTTAGTTTAACAAATATCAACATAACCTGTAAATGCAATATTAGCTATAACTGTAAAGATCTCACCCAATCTGGACGAAGAGGGAATATTCAGGTCACAGAGTCCATCTGTTGATCTGCTTGTGATGTAGTAGCTTTAGCGCTGCCTTTCTTATAAGAAACTTTTGTCCAACTTGAGCTCTTGGCCTTGCTTGTGGTTTGACTCTCGGAGTTGAGACCTTTTATTGATACATCCATGATCCTAGGCATTTGAAACTTGATGTTCAAAGCCTTAGAAAGCATTTCTAAATCCTCAGGCGACTTGTAAGTGTAGGAGTGACCTTCATGTGAGATATATATGCTAAATGGGAAACCCCATCTATATTTTATAGATCTTTCCTGTAGGGCTTTAGTGATGAAGCGCACATCTTTGCGTTTTTGAACTGTGGTTGGACTTAAATCCAGATACACTTGGAGTGAGTGATCCAGGTATGTAATATTTTGATATTTTCTAGATTGTAGCCATATCTTCTCCTTTTCATTAAAGCGCAGAAATTTTAAATTAACATCTCTGGGTGGGGACCCTGGGGGAGGCGGAGGTCTGAGGGCTCTATGAGCTCTTTCCAGTTCTAAGTCTGGGGCTTGCGGGTTTTGAAGTATAAACTTGAAAAAACCTTGTAAATATTGATGAAGATCGTTGAAAGTAATGGCTTCTGGAATGCCTCTTATGCGTATATTATTCCGCCTCCCCCTATTGTCCAAATCTTCTACTTTGTCTTGCAAAGCTTCAATTTGCGAATTAGAAACATTGGCATATGTAGATAGGTTATCATACATTGTACTCAGGGAATCTTGTGAATCTTCCACATATTGCATGCGGTGCTCCAGGTCCTTGATGTCCTTTTTCATATTAACCAGCTCAGAAGTGATTAATACGTTAAGTGCGTCAAAGTCTGCCTTTGTGGGCATATTAGCAATGTTATCTCTGAGTTCTTTTATACAGTCATCAGACATGGTTGTTGTTTAAGATGGCTCTTCAGAACTGATCTTTGTAGTTAGGGGCTGATCCGTAGGTGATAGATTAGGAGATAATGATCCCTGGAAAAAGCTGCTGACAGATTTAATGGTAGAAGTTTGCCCTTTCTGTACCTTATCAGGCCTAACAGACCTTCTAGACATGATATTTATGATGCAGAGAGGAAACTATATTCAGTGTTTACAGGTCACTTTATTTGCTACTGAAGGTCATAGGTATTGTGATGCCAAGTATGACATTTATGGATATGAAATACTCAGTTAACCAAAATTGCCACCCAGCAAGGTTCCTTAAGGTAAGAGCTATCACTAGGTGTCTGTGGCGTGGTCTGTGTCCGTTATGGCGGCAGATATTGACAACGGAGTTAATAGCTTATCTGTTATAACATGTGTAATTACTCGCTCTGCCTCTCATCCATCACACAGCCTGACTCCGCATCCAAATATCTTTTAGTTTCCAAGAAGTGGGGTTATATGTGTGCAGCGTAGCGGTAATATGCCACGCTGTACTTAGCTAGTATGTAGTGCTCTGAATAGGGCAAGCGGCATTAGTATTGTGAGCTCTGCTTTTCTCTTTGGCAGACATGCTTTTAAATGTTTGCGGCCATCATACCTCTTTTCCCTGAAGTACTGGATACCAGTTATGAGCAGACGATAGCGGCTCTATTCCGGTCTGGAGTCGGCTAAGATGGCGGCCGCGGTTCTCCGTGAGATGGTAAACAGCCGCAATTTTTTTCCAATGGTCTCCAGAGTGGGATGTAAGCGTTCCCGATGTTAGTGGGACTTCTTGTCTGATAAGGTAGCTCAAAAGAATGTCTCTTATCTGGCTATCATTCTGAATGAGTCTAGCACTGGCTCAGAGCTTCAAAGTTTAGCGGCCATTCACCAGCATGGCCAAACTCCGCCCCCCGCCCTGTCATTTTAAGGCAGGTATTTTTTAACTGTAAACTACAGTCACCACTGCACCCTATGGTTTCTCCTTTCTCTTGCTTGTCTTCGGTCGAATGACTGGATATGACAGTTAGGGGAGGAGCTATATAGCAGCTCTGCTGTGGGTGATCCTCTTGCAACTTCCTGTTGGGAAGGAGAATGTCCCACAAGTAATGGATGATCCGTGGACTAGATACACCACAAGAGAAATAAATTTATCAGGTAAGCATAAATTATGTTTTTTTGAAATGGTTGTTAGTTTGAAAAAATAAATAAAAGAACAATAACCAACAAGTTAGATACCATTGGATAAAAAGGGACAATATCTTGTGAGACATTGGTTAAGTAGTTTGCGTATTTTTTCTGACAAATTTATCTTTACCCTATTTTTGGGCCCCCTGCATCATGTGACAGCCATAAGCCAATCACAGACTAGTATCATGTATCAGCCAATCACAGACTAGTATACGTATACATGCTCATTAGGAGTTAGTGACTCAAAAAGTGTGTATATAAAAAGAATGTGCAAAATTTGATAATAGAAGAAAGTCTCTTAAAACTGCATACTCTGAATACTATCTGAATCATAAAAGAAAAATTTTGACTTTAGTGTCCTTTTAAGTGGGATATCCATACAGAACAATAAAAGGTTCGCTGATGATAGCTTTAAATATAAGTATGTAATGGCTTCTATCTTGTTTAAATTACTTTTTTTTTCTGTATTATTAGCACACATCATAAAAAAGAGAATGAAGATACTGGTTTCTCGGAAACAGAAGAGCTATATCTGTATTCCTCATTCAATGAGATTAAATTGCACGTAACTGATTCTCCAGATTCCAACAGGAACATGAGTTCTCCATGCTTAACTGTCAATTCAGTAATAAGAGAAAAATTAGAACAAAACCTACAGATTGTTTCTGAGCAGCTACTGAACAGCTACAATGTAGAGGTAAGTCAACAACTTCTAATTTAGTATAGATTTCTTCATAATCTTATTGTGACATTATTTTCAGTACTGTTACCATACATATATAGTGACTTGTCCTTTCTTGAAGTAAATAGAAATGCTCACAAAAACTTAATCTCTTATCAAGAGATGGTTGTTCCTTCCTTGTGTCCTAATCCTTCTTCGCATAAGGAGTGTTTGTTGCACAATCTGGATGTGGTGAGTGCTTTAAAATTTTATTTGATGGCGACTAAGGATTTTCGCCAGTCTTCTTCTTTATTTGTTGTTTTTTTCTGGGAAGCGCAAGGGTCCGATTGATGGCTACTTCTCTTTCTTTTTGGTTGAGGAGTGTTATTCGATTGGCGTATGAGACTGCTGGACAGCAGCCTCCTGAGAAAATCAGGGCTCATTCCTGGAGGGCTGTTTCATCTTCTTGGGCCTTCAAAAATGGAGCTTCTGTAGACAGATTTGCATGGCTGCCACTTGGTCATCTTTACACACTTTTTCTAAATTTTACAAATTTGATACTTTTGCTTCGACTGAAGCTTCTTTTGGAAAAAAGGGATTTTCAAGCAGTGGTGCCTTCTGTTTAGGTTTACTGTCTTGTCCCTCCCTTATCATCCGTGTCCTCTGGCTTGGGTATTGGTACCCAATAGTAATTGTGATGATCCGTGGACTCACTGTGTCATTAGAAAGAAAACAAAATTTATGCTTACCTGATAAATTTTTTTATTTCTTGACACGGTGAGTCCACGGCCGCCCTGTATTCAGACAGTTTATTTTTCTATAAACCTCAGGCACCTCTGCACCTTATATTACTTCCTTACTTTCCTTTCCCTTTGGTCGAATGACTGGGGGTTGTGGGTAGGGGAGTGGTATTTAACAGCTTTGCTGTGGTGCTCTTTGCCGCCTCCTGCTGGTCAGGAGAGATATTCCAATAGTAATTATGATGATCCGTGGACTCACTGTGTCAAGAAAGAAATACATTTATCAGGTAAGCATAAATTTTGTTTTTCTTTTATACCTCTCCCTATACTTCGTTCGTAGCAATTCTGCAGAATCATCAGAATTTTTACAATTGTTCTATCAGTTATACCAAATTAGAACCAAAGGGACATAAAACTCAACATTTCTTTTATAATTCAAATAGAGCATATATTTTTAAACAACTTCTCAATTTACTTCTATTATACATTTTCCTTCATTCTCTTGGTACCCTTTGCTGAAGGAGCAGCAATGCACTACTGGGAGCTAGCTTAGCTAATCGGTAAGCCAATGACAAGAGGAATATATGTGCAGCATCCAATCAGCAGCTAGCTCTCAGCTCCTCAGCCTTCGTATGTATGCTTTTTCTCAAAGGTTACCATGAGATCTAAGCAACTTAGATAATAGAAGTAAATTGAAAAGTTGCTTAAATAGTTTGCTCTATATGAATCATGAAGGAAAATTTTGGGGTTTCATGTCCCTTTAAATATAAGTATGTCCACTTCCATCCTTCCTCAAATTCAGTCTGCATGCTCCTTTAAAGGGACAGTAACCACCAAGACATTTTTGTTGTGTTGCTATAGATAGAATCACATACCAGACATTTTTAAAACAGGGACAGTCTACACCAGTGCTTTCCAAACTGTGTGCCGTGACACATTAATGTGTCGGCAGCAGTGTGTAGGTGTGTCCCAGCTTCAGCACAAACTTTATTTTTTTTTAAATTTTATTTTGGTTTCCGACTTTCTGCCTGCCTGGTACGCATATAACGTGGATGATACGTAATTGATACCTAGTGGGTAACAGATCATCTTAACATATTGGCGGAGCTCACCTGGAACTCAATCTATTCCCTTTGGCAGCACATTGGCTCCTGACTGCTGACATTTTGTTATATAATTTATGTATGTGTCTGTATCTCTTAAAACAAGTTAGTTTAACCTCCTGTTTGCCTGTACAACTGAATTACTGTGTGGCAAATTGATGTAGGTTTAAAAAGTGTGTCACCAACATGAAAAGTTTGGAAAGCTCTGGTCTACACCACAATTTTTATTGTTTGAAAAGATAATTCCTTTATTACCTATTCCCAATTTTGCATAACCAACACAGTTATATAAATAAAAATTTTACCTCTGTGATTTCCTTGTATCTAATCCTCTGCAGACTGCCCCTTATTACAGTTCTTTTGACAGACTTGCATTTTAGCCATTTATTGTTGGCTCCTAGGTAACTCCAGGTGCATGAGCACAATGTTATCTTTATGACGCACATGAACTAGCGCCCTCTAGTGGCGAAAAACTGTCAAAATGCATTCACATAAGAGGTGGCCTTCAAGGTCTAAGACATTAGCATATGAGCCTACCTAGGTTTAGCTTTCTACTACGAATACCAAGAGAACAAAGCAAAATTGGTGATAAAAGTAAATTAGAAAGTTGTTTAAAAGTGCATGCCCTTTCTGAATCATGAAAGTTTATTTTGGACTAGACTGTCCCTTTAACATCTTTTTTTTTACTGCAGTTTTTTTTAATAGACAAACTCCACCTACCATTTGACTTATTTGGAGGAGCCAATTTTTGTCATAAAGTTAGTATAAAATGCATTGTTTTGCAGTTTTTATCTGATAAAGCCAATTAAGGACATGTATGTAGCAGAGTTAGGCTTGAGAAGTCAATAGGGTGCAGTTCAAGTTTCTTATTGTGGTGAGAGTCCAAGATTCTTTACTGTTGGAAATTAATCACCTGACCACCAGACGCCCTACACCAGAGCTTTAATATCCCTCTTACTTCCCTAACCCTACCAGTATTTTTTTGCCTCATGTAGAATTAGGCAAAGCTAGAGGGAAATTTACCACAAGGTGTGGAAGGTGTATCTTTCTTGGTGTTTATATAAAGGATATACATGGCATTCTGTTAGGATTCCAAGAATCTTGCAATTTCTTCAGGATAGCCTAGATAATGATCTATCAACCAGCACTCTGATGGGTCATTTCTTTCATGTCCATGAGCTAGTGACATATGGGATATAGATTCCTACCAGGAGGGGCAAAGTTTCCCAAACCTCAAAATGCCTATAAATACACCCCCCACCACACCCGCAATTCAGTTTTACAAACTTTGCCTCCTATGGAGGTGGTGAAGTAAGTTTGTGCCAGATTTCTACATTGATATGCGCTTCTCAGCATGCTAAAGCCCAGTTCCTCTCAGAGTGCAGTAAATGACAGAGGGATATGAAGGGAGTATTACCTATTGAATACAATGGTCATCCTAACAGGGATCTATTTCATAGGTTCTCTGTTATCGGTCGTAGACATTCATCTCCTACCTCCCTTTTCAGATCGACGATATACTCTTATATACCATTACCTCTACTGATTCTCGTTTCAGTACTGGTTTGGCTATCTACTTTATGTAGATGAGTGTCTTTTGGTAAGTATGTTTTCTTTTATTTAAGACACTCTCAGCTATGGTTTGGCACTTTATATGTAAAGTTCTAAATATATGTTTTGTACTTATATTTGCCATGATTCAGGTTAATCAGTATATTTCCTTCTTACAGACTACCAGTTTCATTTTGGGAAATGCATATAAAAAAAAAAAAAGAGACTTTTTTTGGCGCGAGAATTATGTTTGTTGACGTAATTTAGTAATTTCCGGCGTCTTAGTTGGTGCCGAGAGTTTTCACGTAGTTGCGTCATCTATGACGCTCATGTTTGTTGCAGACGTTCTTGGCGTCAAAAAATATTTTATCAGTTGTGGGCGTCATACTTGGCGCCAGATTTTTGACATTATTTAAGTCCTTATTTCATTTTGCTTCTGGTTTCCAGAGGCTTATTTTGTTTGCATTTTTTACCATTCCTGAAACTGTCATATAAGGAAATTGATAATTTTGCTTTATATGTTGTTTTTTCTATTACATATTGCAAGATGTCTCAATCTGACCCTGTCTCAGAATCTACTACTGGAATCCTGCTGCCTGATGTCTGTTCTACCAAAGCTAAGTGCATTTGTTGCAAACTTGTGGTAACTGTTCCTCCGGCTGTAGTTTGTGTTAGTTGTCATGATAAACTTTGAAACGCAGACAATATTTCCATTAGTAGTAATCCATTACCTGTTGTTGTTCCTTCAACATCTAATGTTCATGATATTCCTGTTAATGTGAGAGAATTTGTTTCTAATTCTATTCAGAAGGCTCTGTCTGTTATACCACCTTCTAATAATCGTAAAAGGTCTTTTAAAACTTCTCATAAATTTGATGAATTTTTAAATGACCGACAGCATTCTGATTTATATATCTCTGATGAGGATCTATCTGGTTCAGAAGATTCTGCCTCAGATATTGACACTGACAAATCTTCATACTTATTTAAAAGGGAGTATATTCGTTCCTTATTAAAGGAGGTGGTGATTGCTTTAGATATGGAGGAGACTAGTCCTCTTGATATTAAAACCAGTAAACGTTTAAATTCGGTTTTTAAACCTCATGTAGTTATTCCAGAGGTTTTTCCAGTTCCTGATGCTATTTCAGATGTAATTTCTAGGGAATGGAATAGACTGGGTACTTCATTTACTCCTTCATGGTTTAAGAAACTGTATCCTTTGCCGACTGATATATTGCAGTTTTGGGATAAGATCCCCATAGTTGATGGGGCCATCTCTACTCTTGCAAAGCGTACTACTATTCCTACGGCAGATAGTACTTCTTTTAAAGATCCTTTAGATAGGAAGCTTGAAACTTATCTAAGGAAGGCTTATTTAGATTCAGGTCATCTTCTTAGGCCTGCTATTTCTTTGGCTGATGTTGCTGCTGCTTCAACTTTTTGGTTGGAAACGTTAGTGCAACAAGTACCAGATCATAATGTGTATAGCATTGTTAAGCTAATTCAACATGCTAATAATTTCATTTGTGATGCCATTTTTGATATCATTAGAATTGATGTCAGATGTATGTCTTTAGCTATTTTAGCTAGAAAAGCTTTATGGCTTAAATCTTGGAATGCTGATATGACTTCTAAATCAACGTTGCTATCTCTTTCTTTCCAAGGTAATAAATTATTTGGTTCTCAGTTGGATTCTATTATTTCAACTGTCACTGGGGGGGAAGGGAGCTTTTTTGCCTCAGGATAAAAAATCTAAGGGTAAATTTAGGGCTGAACAGAATCCTGACCCTTCCCCTAAGGGAACGGTTTCCAATTGGAAGCCTTTTCCAGTCTGGAATAAATCCAAGCCATTTAAAAAATCAAAATCAGCCCCCAAGTCCACATGAAGGTGCGGCCCTCATTCCAGCGCAGCTGGTAGGGGGCAGACTAAGATTTCTTTCATGTAATTAGCAAGAGTCCATGAGCTAGTGACGTATGGGATATACATTCCTACCAGGAGGGGCAAAGTTTCCCAAACCTTAAAATGCCTATAAATACACCCCTCACCACACCCACAATTCAGTTTTACAAACTTTGCCTCCCGTGGAGGTGGTGAAGTAAGTTTGTGCTTAAGATTCTTTGTTGATATGCGCTTTGCAACAGGTTGAAGCCCGGTTTTCCTCTCAGAGTGCAGTGAATGTCAGAGGGATGTGAAGAGAGTATTGCCTATTTGAATACAATGGTCTACCTCTAGGGGATCTATTTCATTGGTTCTCTGTTATCGGTCGTAGAGATTTCTTCTCCTACCTCCCTTTTCAGATCGACGATATACTCTTATATACCATTACCTTTACTGATTCTCGTTTCAGTACTGGTTTGGCTATCTACTACATGTAGAGGAGTGTCCTGGGGTAAGTAAGTCTTATTTTTTGTGACACTCCGTGCTATGGTTGGGCACTTTATATGTAAAGTTCTAAATATATGTCTATAAACTTTATATTTGATTCAGGATAATCAGTATTCCTTTTCCTGCATGCTGTTAGGCTCGCGGGGGCAGAAAATGTTTCTTTTTATTACGTCATTTTTGGCACAAACTTTTTTTGGCGCTAAAAATGTTGTTATTTCCGGTGACGTAAATTACGCCGGAAGTTGTATTCTGTTACGCATGCGTATTCGGACATTTTTTTGCGCCAAAAAAATGTGGGTGTCTTTTTTACTCACATTATTTAAACATTTTCTTTTCATTGCTTCTGGTTTCAGTAGCTTATTTTTTTGCATTCTTTCCCATTCCAGAAACTGTCATTTAAGGAATTTGATAATTTTGCGTTATATGTTGTTTTTTTCTATTACATATTGCAAGATGTCTCATCCTGACCCTGGATCAAAATCCCCTAATGGACAGACGCTGCCTGATGCTGGTTCTACTAAAGTTAAGTGCATATGTTGTAAACTTGTGGTAACTGTTCCTCCAGCAGTAGTTTGTGAAAGCTGTCATGATAAACTTTCATTAGTAATAATCCTTTACCTGTTGTTGTTCCTTCAACATCTACTGTTCAGGATGTTCCTGTTAATGTAAAAGAATTTGTTTCTGATTCTATTAGGAAGGCTCTGTCTGTTATTCCTCCTTCCAGTAAACGTAAAAGGTCTTTCAAAACTTCTCACATTTCAGATGAATTTTTAGGTGAACGTCATCATTCTGACTTATCTGTTTCTGATGAGGTTTTTTTCTGGTTCAGAAGATTCTACTTCAGATATTGATACTGATAAATCTTCATATTTATTTAAGATGGAGTATATTCGTTCATTACTTAAAGAAGTTTTGATTGCTTTAGATATGGAGGAATCCAGTCCTCTTGATACTAAAACTGCTAAACATTTAAATTCGGTTTATAAACCTCATGTATTAATTCCGGAAGTTTTTCCAGTTCCTGATGCTATCTCAGATGTGATTGCTAGGGAGTGGGATAGTCTGGGTACTTCATTTACTCCTTCTCCAAGGTTTAAGAAATTGTACCCTGTGCCATCTGATAGATTGGAATTTTGGGATAAAGTCCCTAACGTCGATGGGGCTATCTCAACTCTAGCCAAACGTACTGCTATTCCTACGGCAGATAGCACTTCGTTTAAAGATCCTTTAGATAGGAAAATTGAATCTTTTTTGAGAAAAGCTTATTTATGTTCAAGTAATCTACTTAGACCTGCTATCTCTTTGGCTGATGTTGCTGCAGCTTCAACTTTCTGGTTGGAGACTTTAGCGCAACAAGTGACAGATCATAATAAATATAGCATTGTTAAACTTCTTCAACACGCTAATAACTTTGTCTGTGATGCCATTTTTTATATCATTAGAGTTGATGTCCGGTATATGTCTTTAGCTATTTTAGCTAGACAAGCTTTATGGCTTAAATCCTGGAATGTAGATATGACTTCTAAGTCAACTTTGCTTTCTCTCTCTTTCCAAGGTAATAAATTGTTTGGTTCTCATTTGGATTCTATAATTTTAACTGTTACTGGAGGGAAGGGTGCCTTTTTGCCTCAGGGCAAAAAATCTAAACGTAATTACAGGGCTGCTAATCGTTTTCGTTCCTTTCGTCAGAATAAGGATCAGAAGCCCGATCCTTCCCCTAAAGGAACAGTTTCCGGTTGGAAACCTAATCCAGTCTGGAATAAATCCAAGCCTTCCAGAAAGTCTAACCAGCCCCTAAATCCGCATGAAGGTGCGGCCCTCATTCCAGCGCAGCTGGTAGGGGGCAGGTTACGATTTTTCAAAGATGTTTGGATCAATTCAGTTCACAATCTTTGGATTCAGAACATGGTTTCACAAGGGTACAGAATAGGTTTCAAAGTAAGACTGCCTGTGAGAAGATTCTTTCTCTCACGCATTCCAGTCGATCCAGTAAAAGCTCAGGCGTTTCTGAAATGTGTTTCAGACCTAGAGTTAGCTGGGGTAATTATACCAGTTCCAGTTCTGGAACAGGGTCTGGGGTTTTATTCAAATCTATTCATCGTACCAAAGAAAGAGAATTCTTTCATACCGGTTCTGGATCTAAAAATATTGAATCGTTATGTAAGGATACCAACGTTCAAAATGGTGACTATAAGGACTATTCTGCCCTTTGTTCAGCAAGGGCATTATATGTCTACATATAATACCTGCATATTACAATTTATCCAGATCACTATCAGTTTCTGAGATTCTCTTTTCTAGACGAGCATTACCAGTTTATTGCTCTTCCATTTGGCCTAGCAACAGCTCCAAGGATCTTTTCAAAGGTTCTCGGTGCCCTTCTCTCTGTAATCAGAGAACAGGGTATTGCGGTATTTCCTTATTTGGACGATATCTTGGTACTTGCTCAGTCTTCACATTCTGCAGAATCTCACACGAATCAACTTGTGTTGTTTCTTCAAAGACATGGTTGGAGGATCAATTTACCAAAGAGTTCCTTGATTCCTCAGACAAGAGTAACCTTTTTAGGTTTCCAAATAGATTCAGTGTCCATGACTTTGTCTCTGACAGAAAAGAGACGTCTGAAATTGGTTTCAGCCTGTCGAAGCCTTCAGTCTCAATTGTTCCCTTCGGTAGCATTATGCATGGAGATTTTAGGTCTCATGACTGCTGCATCGGACGCAATCCCTTTTGCTCGTTTTCACACGAGACCACTCCAGCTTTGTATGCTGAACCAGTGGTGCAGGGATTATACAAGGCTATCACAAATAATATCCTTAAATCCCAATGTTCGATCATCTCTAATTTGGTGGATGGATCACCATCGTTTAATTCAAGGGGCCTCTTTTGTTCGTCCAACCTGGACTGTGATCTCAACAGATGCAAGTCTTTCAGGTTGGGGAGCTGTCTGGGGATCTCTGACAGCGCAAGGGGTTTGGGAATCTCAGGAGGCGAGATTACCAATCAACATTTTGGAACTCCGTGCGATTTTCAGAGCTCTTCAGTTTTGGCCTCTTCTAAAGAGAGAATCGTTTATTTGTTTTCAAACAGACAATGTCACGACCGTGGCATATGTCAATCATCAAGGGGGGACTCACAGTCCTCAAGCCATGAAAGAAGTATCTCGGATACTTGTATGGGCGGAATCCAGCTCCTGTCTAATTTCTGCGGTTCATATCCCAGGTGTAGACAATTGGGAAGCGGATTACCTCAGTTGCCAGACGTTATATCTGGGCGAATGGTCTCTTCATCCAGAGGTTTTTCTTCAGATTGTTCGAATCTGGGGTCTTCCAGAAATAGATCTGATGGCCTCTCATCTGAACAAGAAACTTCCCAGGTATCTGTCCAGATCCCGGGATCCTCAGGCGGAAGCAGTGGATGCGTTGTCACTTCCTTGGAATTATCATCCTGCTTATATCTTTTCGCCTCTAGTTCTTCTTCCAAAAGTGATCTCCAAAATTCTGTTGGAGCGTTCATTTGTACTGCTGGTGGCTCCAACATGGCCACACAGGTTTTGGTTTGCCAACCTTGGACACTTCCATTAAGACCAGACCTTCTATCTCAAGGCCCATTTTTCCATCAGGATCTTAAATCATTAAATTTGAAGGTATGGAGATTGAACGCTTGATCCTCAGTCATAGAGGTTTCTCTGACTCAGTGATTAACACTGTTACAGGCTCGTAAATCCGTCTCTAGAAAGATTTATTATCGAGTTTGGAAGACTTACATCTCTTGGTGTTCTTCTCATAAATTTTCCTGGTTTTCTTTCAGAATTCCTAGAATTTTACAATTTCTTCAGGATGGTTTGGATAAAGGTTTGTCTGCAAGTTCTTTGAAGGGACAAATCTCTGCTCTTTCTGTTCTTTTTCACAGAAAGATTGCTAATCTTCCTGATATTCATTGTTTTGTACAGGCTTTGGTCCGTATCAAACCTGTCATTAAGCCAATCTCTCCTCCTTGGAGTCTTAATTTGGTTTTGACAGCTTTACAGGCTCCTCCGTTTGAGCCTATGCATTCTCTGGACATTAAATTACTTTCTTGGAAAGTACTGTTCCTTTTGGCTATCTCTTCTGCTAGAAGAGTTTCTGAGTTATCTGTTCTTTCTTGTGAATCTCCTTTTCTGATTTTTCATCAGGATACGGCGGTGTTGCGGACTTCATTTAAATTTTTACCTAAGGTTGTGAATTCTAACAACATTAGTAGAGAAATTGTTGTCCCTTCATTATGTCCTAATCCTAAGAATTCTAAGGAAAAATCGTTACATTCTTTGGATGTAGTTAGAGCTTTGAAATATTATGTTGAAGCTACTAAAGATTTTAGAAAGACTTCTTGTCTATTTGTTGTTTTTTCTGGTCCCAGGAAAGGTCAGAAAGCTTCTGCCATTTCTTTGGCGTCTTGGTTAAAGTCTTTGATTCATCATGCTTATGTGGAGTCGGGTAAGTCCCCGCCTCAAAGAATTATGGCTCATTCTATTAGGTCAGTTTCTACTTCCTGGGCTTTTAGGAATGAAGCTTCTGTTGATCAGATTTGCAAAGCAGCGACTTGGTCTTCTTTGCATACTTTTACTAAATTCTACCATTTTGATGTGTTTTCCTCTTCTGAAGCAGTTTTTGGTAGAAAAGTACTTCAGGCAGCTGTTTCTGTTTGATTCGTCTGCTTATAATTTCAGTTTTTTTCATTATAAAGATTAAAACTTTTGATTTGGGTTGTGGATTATTTTTTTCAGCGGAATTGGCTGTCTTTATTTTATCCCTCCCTCTCTAGTGACTCTTGCGTGGAAGTTCCACATCTTGGGTATCTGCTATCCCATACGTCACTAGCTCCTGGACTCTTGCTAATTACATGAAAGAAAACATAATGTATGAAAGAACTTACCTGATAAATTCATTTCTTTCATATTAGCAAGAGTCCATGAGACCCACCCTTTTTTTGTGGTGGTTATGATTTTTTTTGTATAAAGCACAATTATTCCGATTCCTTATTTTTTGATGCTTTCGCTCCTTTTTTTATCACCCCACTTCTTGGCTATTCGTTAAACTGAATTGTGGGTGTGGTGAGGGGTGTATTTATAGGCATTTTAAGGTTTGTGAAACTTTGCCCCTCCTGGTAGGAATGTATATCCCATACGTCACTAGCTCATGGACTCTTGCTAATATGAAAGAAATGAATTCATCAGGTAAGTTCTTACATAAATTATGTTTTTACAAGGATGTTTGGATCAATTCAATCCAAAATCATTGGATTCAGAACATTGTTTCTCAAGGGTACAGAATAGGTTTCAAAGTAAGACCGCCTGTGAGAAGTTTCTTTCTTTCACGCATTCCAGTGAACCCAGTAAAGGCTCAGGCTTTCCTGAAATGTGTTTCAGACCTGGAGTTATCTGGGGTAATTGTGCCAGTTCCTTTTCAGGAATGGGGTCTGCGGTTTTATTCAAATCTGTTCATTGTTCCAAAGAAGGAGATTTCTTTCAGACCAGTTCTGGATCTAAAAATGTGAATAGTTATGTAAGAATACCAACATTCAAGATGGTGACTATAAGGACTATTCTGCCTTTTGTTCAGCAAGGGCATTATATGTCCACAATAGACTTACAGGATGCATATCTTCATATTCCGATTCATACAGATCACTATCCGTTTCTGAGATTCTCTTTTCTAGACAAGCATTACCAATTTGTTGCTCTTCCTTTTGGCATAGCAACAGCTCCAAGGATCTTTTCAAAGGTTCTCTGGGCCCTTCTCTCTGTAATCAGAGAGCGGGGTATTGCTTTGTTTCCTTATTTGGACGATATCTTGGTATTTGCTCAGTCTTTACATTCTGCAGAATCTCACACAAATCAACTAGTGTTGTTTCTTCAAAGACATGGTTGGAAGATCAATTTACCAAAAAGTTCCTTAATTCCTCAGACAAGGGTAACCTTTTTAGGATTCCAAATAGATTCAGTATCCATGACTTTGTCTCTAACAGACAAAAGACGTCTGAAATTTGTTTCTGCTTGTCGGAACCTTCAGTTTCAATCATTCCCTTCAGTAGCTATGTGCATGGAGGTTTTAGGTCTCATGACTGCAGCATCGGACGCGATCCCCTTTGCTCGTTTTCACATGAGACCTCTTCAGCTTTGTATGCTGAGCTAATGGTGCAGGGATTATACAAAGATATCACAATTAATATCCTAAAATCACAATATTCAACTATCTCTGACTTGGTGGTTAGATCACAATCATTTAGTTCAAGGGGCCTCTTTTGTTCGTCCAACCTGGACTGTGATCACAACAGATGCGAGTGTTTCAGGTTGGGGAGCTGTCTGGGGATCTCTGACAGCGCAAGGGGTTTGGAAAGAGGCGAGATTACCAATCAATATTTTGGAACTCCGTGCGATTCTCAGAGCTCTTCAGTTTTGGCCTCTTCTGAAGAGAGAACCGTTTATTTGTTTTCAGACAGGCAATTTCACAACCGTGGCGTATGTCACTCATCAAGGTGGGACTCACAGTCCTCAAGCTATGAAAGAAGTATCTCGGATACTTGCATGGGCGGAATCCAGCTCCTGTCTAATTTCTGCGGTCCATATCCCAGGTATAGACAATTGGGAGGCGGATTATCTCTGTCGCCAGACTTTACATCCGGGAGAGTCGTCTCTTCACCCAGATGTTTTTTTTCAGATTGTTCAGATGTGGGGGCTTCCAGAAATAGATCTGATGGCTTCTCATCTAAACAGGAAACTTCCCAGGTATCTTTCCAGGTCCAGGGATCCTCAGGCGGAAGCAGTGGATGCGTTGTCACTTCCTTGGAGTTATCAACCTACTTATATCTTTCCGCCTCTAGTTCTTCTTCCAAGAGTGATTTCCAAAATCATAATGGAGCGTTCATTTGTACTGCTGGTGGCTCCAACATGGCCACACAGGTTTTGGTTTGCGGATCTCGTTCGAATGTCCAGTTGCCAACCTTGGCCACTTCCGTTAAGGCCAGACCTTCTATCTCAAGGCCCGTTTTTCCATCAGGATCTCAAATCATTAAATTTGAAGGTATGGAGTTTGAATGCTTAGTGCTTAGTCATAGAGGTTTCTCTGACTCAGTGATTAATACTATGTTGCAGGCTCGCAAATCTGTGTTTAGAAAGATTTATTACCGAGTTTGGAAGACTTACATTTCATGGTGTTCTTCTCATAAATTCTCTTGGCATTCTTTTAGAATTCCTAGAATTTTACAGTTTCTTCAGGATGGTTTGGATAAGGGTTTGTCTGCAAGTTCCTTGAAAGGATAAATCTCTGCTCTTTCTGTTCTGTTCCACAGAAAAATTGCTAATCTTCTTGATAATCATTGTTTCTTTTGTTAAGTGTATCCAGTCCACGGATCATCCATTACTTATGGGATATATTCTCCTTCCCAACAGGAAGTTGCAAGAGTCCATCCACAGCAAAGCTGCTATATAGCTCCTCCCCTAACTGCCATTACCAGTCATTCTCTTGCAAGTCTCAACATAGATAGGAGGTCGTGAGAGTCTGTGGTTTTTTATACTTAGTTTATTTCTTCAATCAAAAGTTTGTTATTTTTAAATGGCACCGGAGTGTGCTGTTTATCTCAGGCAGTATTTGGAAGAAGAATCTGCCTGCGTTTTTTCTATGATCTTAGCAGACGTAACTAAGATCCAGTTGCTGTTCTCACACATTCTGAGGAGTAAGGTACTTCAGAGGGGGAATGGCGTGCAGGTTTTCCTGCAAATAAGGTATGTGCAGTAAAATATTTTTCTAAGGAATGGAATTGACTAAGAAAATACTGCTGATACCGAAGTAATGTAAGTACAGCCTTTAAATGCAGTGAAAGCGACTGGTACCAGGCTGATTGATAGAGATATATGCTAAGGTATGTGCAGTAATATATTTTTCTAAGGAATGGAATTGACTAAGAAAATACTGCTGATACCGAAGTAATGTAAGTAAAGCCTTAAATGCAGTGATAGCGACTGGATCAGGCTTATTAATAGACATACATACTCTTATAAGAATGTGTTTTAAAACGTTTGCTGGCATGTTTAATCGTTTTTTAACATATGTTTGGTGATAAAACTTATTGGGGCCTAATTTTTCCACATGGCTGGCTTAAATTTTGCATAGAAACAGTTATAGGGAAGGTAATCCACAGCTCAGCTGTGGCAGTTTTGTTGTGTCTGTTTAAAAAAATGTCGTTTTTTTTTTTTTTTTTTTTTTTTTATCTGTTTTTTGCATTAAGGGGTTAATCATCCATTTGCAAGTGGGTGCAATGCTCTGTTAACTTATTACATGTACTGTAAAAATTTCGTTTGATTTACTGCCTTTTTTCACTGTTTTTCAAATTTTGACAAAATTTGTTTCTCTTAAAGGCACAGTAACGTTTGTTATATTTGCTTGTTAACTTGATTTAAAGTGTTTTCCAAGCTTACTAGTCTCTTTATTAGTTCTAACATGTCTAACATAGAGGAGGCTCTGTGTTTATTATGTTTAAAGCCATGGTGGAACCTCATTTTAGAATGTGTACCAGATGTACTGATTTCATGTTAAACAATAAAGATCATTTTTTGTATTTAAAAACATTATCACCAGAGGATTCTGTCGAGGGGGAAGTTATGCCGACTAACTCTCCCCACGTGTCAGACCCTTTGACTCCCGCTTTAGGGACTCACGCTCAAATGGCGCCAAGTACATCAAGGGCACCCATAGCGTTTATTTTACCAGAGGATTCTGTCGAGGGGGAAGTTATGCCGACTAACTCTCCCCACGTGTCAGACCCTTTGACTCCCGCTCCAGGGACTCACGCTCAAATGGCGCCAAGTATATCAATGGCGCCCATAGCGTTTATTTTACAAGACATGGCAAAGGTTGTGTATAATACACTGGCAGCAGTATTAGTCAGACTACCTGAAATTAAAGGAAAGCAAAACAGCTCTGGGGGTAGATACAGAGCATACAGACGCTTTAAGAACCATGTCTGATACTACCTCACAATATGCTTAGTCTGTGGGTGATATTTGTGACTCAGGGAAGATGATTTAACCTGATTCTGATATTTCTACATTTAAAATTTATGCTTGAGAACCTCCACTTGTTGCTCAGGGAGGCTTTAGCTGCTCTGAATGAATGTGTACAATCGCAGTGCCAGAGAAATTGTGTAGACTGGATAAATAATATGCAGTGCCGGTGTGTACTTATGTTTTTCCAATACCTAAAGAGGTTTACTAAAATTTTTCATAAGGAATGGGATTGACCAGGTGTGCCGTTCTCTTCCCCTTCTATTTTTTAGAAGAATGTTTTCTAATAGTTGCCACCACACGGGACTTATGGCAGACAGTTCCTAAGGTGGAGAGAAGAGTTTCTACTCTAGCTAAGCGTACCACTACCTCTGGCGAGGACTGTTGTGCTTTTTTAGATCCAATGGATAAAAAATGTTTATTCAACAAGGTTTTATCCTGCAGCCCCTTGCACGCATTGCTCCTGTCACTGCTGCTGCGGCGTTCTGGTTTGAGTCTCTTGATGAGGCTTTACAGGCTCCATTGGATGAATATATTTGACAAGCTTAGAGCACTTAAGCTAGCCAATTCCTTTGTTTTCTGATGCCTTTGTTCCTTTGACTAGACTAACGGCTAAGAATTCTGTTTTTTACTATACTGGCTCGCAGAGCGCTATGGCTTATATCATGGTCAGCTGTCGTGACTTTAATAAATAAGCTACTTAACTTCCCTTCAAGGGGCAGACCCTATTCAGGCCTAGTTTGAAGGAGATTATTACTTATATCACTGGAGGAAAAGATCATGCCCTTCCTCAGGACAGGTCCAAATCAAGGGACAAAAAAGGCCTAATTTTCGTGCCTTTCGAAAATTCAAGGCAGGTGTGGCATCAACTTCCTCTAAGGCAAAATAAGAGGGAACTTTTGCTCAGTCCAAGGCGGTCTGGAGACAACCGGACCTGGAACAAAGATAAGCAGGTCAAGGAGCCTGCTGCTGCCTCTAAAACAGCATGAGGAACGGACCCCTATCTGGTAACGGATCCTATAGGGGGCAGACTTCATTCTTCGCCCAGGCGTGGGCAAGAGATGCCCAGGATCCCTGGGCATTGGAAATTATACCCCAGAGATATCTTCTGGATTTCAAAGCTTTCCCCCCCAAAAAAGGGGAGTTTTTGCCTTTCACATTTATCTGCAAACCAGATAAAGAAAGAGACATTCTTGCATTGTGTACGTGACCCATTCAGTTCCAATAGAGGAACAGGGACACAGTTTTCCTCAAATCGGTTTGTGGTTCCCAAGGAATGGAAACCTTCAGACCTATTTTGGATCTAAAAGATCTTAAACAAATTCTTTAGAATTCTATCATTTAAGATGGAAACTATTCGTACCATCTTAACTATGATCCAGGAGAGTCAATAGAGGACTACAATGGATTTGAAGGATGCTTATCCTCACATTACGATGCATAAAGATCACCATCGGTTTTTCAGGTTTGCCTTTCTAGACAGGCATTACCAGTTTGTAGCTCTTTCCTTTGGGTTAACTACAGCCCCTAGAATCTTTATGGAGGTTCTGGGGTCACTTTGGCGGTCCTTAGGCCGCGGGGCATAGAAGTGGCCCCTTATTTAGACGACATCCTGATACAGGCGTCAAACATCCAAGTTGCCAAGTCTCATACGGACGTAGTACTGGCATTTCTGAGATCGCATGGGTGGAAAGTGAACAAGGAAAGAGTTCTCTATCCCCAATATCAAGGGTTTCCCTCCTAGGGATTCTGATAGATTTTGTAGAAATTAAAATTTCCCTGACGGAGTCCAGGTTGTCAAAGTTTCTAAATTTCTGCCGTGTTCTTCATTCCACCCGCGCCCTTTGGTGGCTCAGTACATGAATGTAATCGGCTTAATGGTAGCGGCAAGGGACATAGTACCGTTTGCACGCCTACATTTCAGACCACTGCAACTATGCATGCTCAGCCAGAGGAACGGGGATTACACAGATTTGTTCTCCTGTTAAATCCGGACCAAGAAACCAGAGATTCTCTTCTCTGGTGACTATCTCGGGTCCATCTGTCCAAGGGTATGACCTTCCGCAGGTCAGATGGGACAATTGTTACAACAGATGCCAGCCTTTTAGGTTGGGATACAGTCTGGAACTCCCTGAAGGCTCAGGGATAGTGGACTCAGGAGGAGACCCTCCTTCTAATGAATATTCTGGAACTGGGAGCGATATTCCATGCTCTTCAGACTTGGCCTCAGTTAGCAACTCTGAGGTACATCATATTTCAGTCGGACAATATCACGACTGTGACTTACATCAACCATCAAGGGGGAACAGAAGTTCCCTAGCAATGTTAGAAGTCTTAAAATAATTCACTGGACAGAGACTCACTCTTGTCTAAAAGCTATCCCTATCCCAGGTGTTGAGAACTGGGAGGCAGATTTTCTAAGTTGTCAGACTTTTCATCCGGGGGAGTGGGAATTCCCTCCGGAGGGGTTTGCACAAGATCAAGCAGGAGAGTGCTTTGGTGCTTTTGACAGCGCCTGCGTGGCCACGCAGGACCTGGTATGCAGATCTGGTGGACATGTCATCCTTTCCACCACAGTCTCTGCTTCTGAGACAGGACCCTCTACCTCAGGGTCTTTTCAACCATCTAAATATAACTAATCTGAAATGGACTGCCTGGAGACAGAACGCTTGATGTTATCAAAGCATGGCTTCTCCGAGTCAGTAATTGATACCTTAATACAGGCATAAAAGCCTGTCTCTAGGAAAATTTAACATAAGATATGGTGTAAATATCTTATTGTTATGAATCCAAGGGTTACTCATGGAGTAAAGTCTGTATTCCCAGGATATTATCTTTTCTCCAAGATGATTTTGAGAAAAGGGTTGTCAGCTAGTTCTTTAAAAGGACAGATTTCTACTCTGTCTATTCTTTTGCACAAGCGTCTGGCAGGTATTCTAGACGTTCAGGCATTTGGTCAGGCTTTGGTTAGAACCAAGCCTGTGGTTAAAAATGTTGCTCCGCCATGGAGCTTAAAGCTGGTTCTTAAGGTTCTTCAAGGAGTTCCATTTGAACCTTTTCATTCCATAGATATCAAACTTCTATCTTGGAAAGTTCCTTTTTGGTAGCTTTTTCCTCGGCTCATAGAGTCTCCGAGTTATCTGCGTTGCAATGTGATTCTCCTTATCTGGTTCTCCGTACGGATAAGGTAGTCCTGTGTACCAACCTGGGTTTTTACCTAAGGTGGTATCTAACAAGAATATCACTCAAGAGATTGTTGTTCCATTCTTGTATCCTAATCCTTCTTCAAAGAAGGAACGTCTATTACACAATTTGGACGTGGTTCGTGTTTTAAAGTTTTACTTACAAGCTACTACAGATTTTCATCAAACATTCACCTTGTTTGTTGTCTATTCTGGACAGAGGAGAGGTCAAAGGACTTCAGCAACCTCTCTGTCTTTTTGGTTAAAAAGCATAATTCATTTAGCTTATGAGACTGCTGGACAGCAGCCTCCTGAAGGGATTACAGCTCATTCTACTAGAGCTGTGGTTTTCACTTGGGCCTTTTTTAAATGTGGCTTCTGTTGAACAGATTACAAGACGGAGTCTTGGTCTGCGTTTCATACTTTTTCAAATTTAACAAATTTGATACCTTGCTTCTTCGGAGGCTATTTTTGGGAGAAAGGGTTTTTTAAAGGCAGTGGTAACTTCCGTTTAAGTACCTGCCTTGTCCCTCCCATCATCCGTGTACTTTAGCTTTGGTATTGGTATCCCATAAGTAATGGATGATCCGTGGACTGGATACACTTAACAAGAGAAAACATAATTTATGCTTACCTGATAAATTTATTTCTCTTGTAGTGTATCCAGTCCACGGCCCGCCCTGTCACTTTAAGGCAGGTAATTTTTCCATTAAACTACAGTCACCACTGCACCCTATGGTTTTCCTTTCTCTGCATGTTTTCGGTCGAATGACTGGTAATGGCAGTTAGGGGAGAAGCTATATAGCAGCTTTGCTGTGGGTGGACTCTTGCAACTTCCTGTTGGGAAGGAGAATATATCCCATAAGTAATGGATGATCCGTGGACTGGATACACTACAAGAGAAATAAATTTATCAGGTAAGCATAAATTATGTTTTTGTACAGGCTTTGGTTCGTATCAAGCCTGTCATTAAGTCAATCTTTCCTCCTTGGAGTCTTAATTTGGTTTTGAGGGCTTTACAGGCTCCTCTGTTTGAGCCTGTGCATTCTCTGGACATTAAATTACTTTCTTGGAAAGTATTGTTTCTTTTGGCCATCTCTTCTGCTAGAAGAGTTTCTGAATTATCTGCTCTTTCTTGTGAGTCTCCTTTTCTGATTTTTCATCAGGATAAGGCGGTTTTGCAGACTTCATTTAAATTTTTACCTAAGGTTGTGAATTCCAACAACATTAGTAGAGAAATTGTTGTCCCTTCGTTGTGTCCTAATTCTAAGAATTCTCTGGAGAGATCTTTACATTCTTTGGATGTGGTAAGAGCTTTGAAATATTATGTTGAAGCTATTAAAGATTTCAGAAAGAATTCTAGTCTATTTGTTATCTTTTCTGGTTCTAGGAAAGATCAGAAGGCTTCTGCCATTTCTTTGGCATCTTGGTTAAAGCTTTTGATTCATCATGCTTATTTGGAGTCGGGTAAATCCCCGCCTCAGAGGATTACGGCTGATTCTACTAGGTCAGTTTCTACTTCCTGGGCTTTTAAAAATGAAGCTTCTGTTGATCAGATTTGCAAAGCAGCAACTTGGTCTTCTTTGCATACTTTTACTAAATTCTACCATTTTGATGTTTTCTCTTCTTCAGAAGCAGTTTTTGGTTGAAAAATACTTCAGGCAGCTGTTTCAGTTTGATTCTTCTGCTTATAATTTCAGTTTTCTTTCATGTAATTAGCAAGCGTCCATGAGCTAGTGACGTATGGGATATACATTCCTACCAGGAGGGGCAAAGTTTCCTAAACCTTAAAATGCCTATAAATACACCCCTCACAACACCCACAATTCAGTTTTACAAACTTTGCCTCCCATGGAAGTGGTGAAGTAAGTTTGTGCTAGATTTCTACGTTGATATGCGCTTCGCAGCAGGATGAAGCCCGGTTTTCCTCTCAGAGTGCAGTGAATGTCAGAGGGATGTGAAGAGAGTATTGCCTATTTGAATACCATGGTCTTCCTCCAGGGGATCTATTTCATAGGTTCTCTGTTATCGGTCGTAGAGATTTCTTGTCCTACCTCCCTTTTCAGATCGACGATATACTCTTATATACCATTACCTCTACTGATTCTCGTTTCAGTACTGGTTTGGCTATCTAATATATGTAGATGAGTGTCTTAGGGTAAGTAAGTCTTATTTTATTTATGACACTCTAAGCTATGGTTGGGCACTTTATATGTAAAGTTCTAAATATATGTTTTAAACTTATATTTGCCATGATTCAGGATAATCAGTATTCCTTCTTTCAGACTGTCAGTTTCATTTTTTTTGGGAAAATGCATATGAATAAATATTTTTTCTTACATTAAAAATTTCAATTTGACTTTTTTGCGGGCTGTTAGGCTCGCGGGTGCAGAAAATGCTTCAATTTATTGCGTCATTTTTGGCGCAACCTTTTTTGACGCAAAATGTTGTCATTTCCGGTGTCATAGTTGACGCCGGAAGTTTTCACGTGGTTGCGTCATTTTTTGACGCATGTGTGTTACAGAGGTTTTTTGCGCCAAAAAATGTGGGCGTAATTTTTGGCGCCAAAAATATGGGCGTCATACTTGGAGCCAAAAAATGTGGGCGTCATACTTGGCGCCAAAAAATGTGGGCGTCATACTTGGCGCCAAAAAATGTGGGCGTCATACTTGGCGCCAGTTTTTTTCACATTATTTCAGTCTCACTTTTTTGTTGCTTCTGGTTGCTAGAGGCTTGTTTGTTTTTCATTTTTTCCCATTCCTGAAACTATCATTTAAGGAACTTGATAATTTTGCTTTATATGTTGTTTTTTTCTATTACATATTGCAAGATATTTCAAAAACTGTTCCTGTATCAGAAAATACTGAGGGATTCCTGATGACTGATATCAGTCCTACCAAAGCTAAGTTAATTTATTTTAATGTTATGAATGTTTATCTTTAGCTATGGTTTGTAATAAGTTTTTATGATAAACTTTTACATGCAGAGTCCATTAGTATTTATGCATTATCTATTGCTATTCTTTTTACATCTTATGTACAAGATATACTTAGGAATTTATAAGAATATTTTTCTGATTCTATTATAAAGGCTTTGTCTGCTATCCCGCCTTCTAATACAATTTTTAGGTCTTTTTTAAACTTCTCATTTAGTTGATGAAGTTTTAAATGACCAACAACATACTGAATTATCCTTCTCTGATGGTGTTTTTTCGCATTCAGAATATTCTTCATCAGATATTGACACTAACAAATATACTTTTTTATTTTTAAATAGAGTACATTCGTTCTTTGTTGAAAAGGTGTTGATTATTTTGGATATTGAAGTAACTAGTTCTTTTGATTTTAAGACTAGCTAACATTTAAATTCTGCTTATTAATCTTCTGTGGTTTCTTCAGAGGTTTTTTTCTAGTTCCTGATACTAGGGAATGGAATAGGCCGGGAATTTCTTTTATTCCTTCTTTAAGGTTTTTAAATTGTATCCTTTGCCGGCAGTTAGTTTTAATTTTTGAGGAAGATCCCCCAAGTTAATGGGGCTATCTCTACTCTTGCTAAACATACTACTATTCCTATAGCAAATAGTATTTATTTTTTTCCTTGGGAAACTTGTATCTTATTTAAGGAAAATTATTTATTTTCAGGTACTTTTCTTAGACCTGTAATTTATTTGGCATTCTTGAGTTGATCAACATGCTAATAGTTTCATTTGTGTCATCATTTTTTTGATATTTTCGCAAATGAGGTTTAATCTATGTCTTTAGCTATTTTAGCTAGAAGAACTTTGTGATTTCAATCTTGGAATGCTAATTTGATTTCTGAATTCCATAATTCTTTTTTTTCAAGGTAATCAATTATTTGGTTCACAATTGGATTCAATTCTTCAACTGTTACTTTGGGCTTCAAGATTGAGTTCTAAGGCTAAATTTTAAGCTTTTATTAGTTTTTGTTCTTACTAAGGAACGGAATTCTAAATTCTTCCCCAAGTAACTTGTTTATAATTGGAAGTTTTCTTCATTCAATTTAAGCCATTTAAAAAATCAAAGTCAGCTCCCCAAATTTGCATGTAGGTGCAGTTCTTATTCCAGCTTAGCTGGTAAGGGGCAGGTTAAGACTTTTTTAAAAATTTGTTTGGTTCAATTCGGTCCAAACTTCTTAGATTTGGATACAGAATAGGATTCGGAGTAAAACCGTCTGTGAGAAGTATTTTTTTCTCTAATATATTCCAGCTATTCCAGTAAGGCTTACACTTTCCTGAAGTGTGTTTCAGTCCTGTATGTATTGGGTACTTGTGAAGCGCGGCTGGTCACCCGTTGGGGCTCAAGGCGCTGCTCAGACCTGGAGTTTTCTGGGGTATTTATACCAGTTCCTTTTTAGGAACAGGGTTTGGGGGTTTTATTCAAAACTATTCATTATCCCAAAGATAGAAAATCTTTTTGAATTGTCATATAAGTATACCGTCTTTTAGAATGGTGTTTATATGGTCTATTCTGCCTTTTTGGTCAGTGATGGCATTATTTGTTTACAATAGATACAATAGATGCATATCTTCATTTTCAGTTTTCATTCAGATTATTTTCATTTTCTGAGATTCTCTTTTTTTAACAAGCATTACCAATTTGTTGCTTTTCCTTCTGGTCTAGCGACAGCTCTAACAATCTTTTCAAGGTTCTCAGTGTTTCCTTATTTGGACGGTCTCGTGGTACTGGCTCAGTCTTTTCGTTCTGCGGAATCTCATATGGGAGATCTACATTGGAGATAAGAAGGCGCCAAACATAGGGTGATATCGTCGCTACACAGCTATACGCTAAGGTGGATGTCAGAATACTTACAAACAAGGTGGCACTACGATGTGCCTAGTTGCGCAGACCGGGACCTCAAAAGTCGCCCGGAAGACCAAACACTGGCGTACGGCAAACCTCCGGCGATCACATGGTTCGTCTGGCCAATCGCGGTCCAGTGGATACACACACCTTCTTCCGTAGGAGACCAAGTATTCTGCAGTACTGACAGGCAGGAAGTCCCAAAACACTACGGACACTAGAAGTAATTGTGTGATATTGAAAGGGATAAAAGGAGATTCACTCCAGCGAGGTACTATAAAAACAAGTTTATTAAAATGTTCTTTTTTTTTTTATAGTACCTCGCTGGAGTGAATCTCCTTTTATCCCTTTCAACATCACACAATTACTTCTAGTGTCCGTAGTGTTTTGGGACTTCCTGCCTGTCAGTACTGCAGAATACTTGGTCTCCAACGGAAGAAGGTGTGTGTATCCACTGGACCGCGATTGGCCAGACGATCCACGTGATCGCCGGAGGTTTGCCTTCCGGGCGACTTTTGAGGTCCCGGTCTGCGCAACTAGGCACATCGTAGTGCCGCCTTGTTTGTAAGTATTCTGACATCCACCTTAGCGTATAGCTGTGTAGCGACGATGTCACCCTATGTTTGGCGCCTTCTTATCTCCAATGTAGATCTCCTCTCTGTTCCTGAATATATCGGAAGAGCCGCCTCGATTTTGGATTATTTTCACTTCTCTCCTTCCATGAGCGCACCTCATCAGAGGTTTTAAAACCCTGGTTCCTTGGAATCTCATATGATTCAACTTTTTTGTTTCTTTAAGACATGGTTAGAGGATCTTTTTTATCAAAAGCTCCTTGATTCCTCAGACAAGGGTCACCTTTTTTTTAGGTTTCCAGATAGATTGTGTCAATGTCTTTGTCTCAAGCAGACAAGTGACAATTTTATTGGGCTCCGTTTGTCGGAACCTTTAGTCTCTATTATTTCCTTCAGTTGCTATATGCATGGAAGTTTTTGGTATTATGGCTGCAGCATTGGATTCGATTCCTTTTGCTCATTTTCATAAGAAACCTTTCCAGTTTTTTATACTGAATTAATGGTACAGGGATTCTAGGATATCACTTTTTATATCTTTGAATCCCAATGTTCAACTATCTTTGATTTGGTGGTTAGATCACCATCATATAGTTCTACGGGTCTCTTTGGTTCATTCAACCTGGACCATGATCACTACAGATGCAAGTCTTTTAGGTTGAGAGGCTGTCTGGGGATCTCTGTCAGCACAAGCTGTTTGGAAATCTCAGGAGGCGAGATTACCAATCGATATTTTGGAACTCCGTGCATTTTTCAGAGTTCTTCAGTTTTGGCTTCTTTTTGAAGAAAGAGACGTTTATTGTTTTTAAGACAATGTCACAACTGTGGCGTATGTCAATCTTCAGGGTGGGACTCTCAGTCCTTAGGCTGTGAAAGAAGTATATTGGATACTTGCTTGGGCTAAATCCAGCTCCTGTCTAATTTCTGCGGTCCATTTCCCAGGTATAGACAATTGGGAAGCGGATTATCTCTGTCAATCAAGCTTTACATCCGGGAGAATAGTCTCTTTACCCAGATGTGTTTTTTTTTTTAAATTGTTCAGATGTATGGGCTTCCAGAAATAGGTCTGATGGCATCTCATCTAAACAAGGAACTTCCCAGGGGCCTATTCAGGTCCGGGGATCCTCTGGTGGAAGCAGTGTATGCATTAACACTTCCTTGGAGTTATCAATCTGCCTATATTTTTTCGCCTCTGGTTCTTCTTTTTAGAGTGATTTTCAAAATCATCAGGGAGCAATCTTTTGTGTTGCTGGTGGCTCCAGCATGGCCGCACAGGTTTTGGTATATGGTTCTTGTTCGGATGTCCAGTTGCCAATCTTGGTCACTTCCATTAAGGCCAGACCTTATATCTTAACATTCATTTTTTTCCATCAGGAACTCAAATTTTTAATTTGATGGTATGGAGATTTAATGCTTAGTACTTAGTCATAGAAGTTTCTCTGACTCAGTGATTAATACTATGTTGCAGGCTCGTAAATCTGTGTCTAGTAAGATTTATTATCGAGTTTGAAAGATTTACATCTCTTGATGCTCTTTTCATAAATTCTCTTGGCATTTCTTTTAGAATTCCTAGGATTTTATAGTTTCTTCAGGATGGTTTAGATAAGGGTTTTTGTCTGCAAGTTCCTTGCAAGGACAAATCTCTGCTTTTTCTGTGCTGTTTTCACAGAAAAATTTGCTAATCTTTCTGTTATTCATTGTTTTATTCAGGCTTTGGTTCGTATCAAGCCTGTCATTTAAGCCAATTTCTCCTCCTCGGAGTCTTAATTTGGTTCTGAGGGCTTTACAGGCTCTTCCGTTTGAGCATATGCTTTCTTTGGACATTTAAATTACTTTCATGGAAAGTATTGTTCCTTTTAGACATCTCTTCAGCTAGAACAGTTTTTGAATTATCTGCTCTTTCTTGTGAGTCTCCTTTTTCTGATTTTTCATCAGGATAAGGTGGTTTTGCTGTCTTCTTTTCAATTTTTACCTAAAGTTGTGAATTTTAACAACATTAGTAGAGGAATTATTGTCCCTTCCTTGTGTCCTAATACTAAGAATTCTTTGGAGAGATTCTTACATTCTTTGGATGTGGTAAGAGTTTTGAAATTATGTTGAAGCTATTCAGATTTCAGAAAGACTTCTAGTCTATTTGTTATCTTTTCTGGTTTTAGGAAAGGTCAGAAGGCTTCTGCCATTTCTTTGGCATCTTGGTTAAAGCTTTTTGATTCATCTTGCTTATTTGGAGTCGGGTTAATCCCCGCCTCAAAGGATTACGGCTCATTCTACTAGGTCAGTTTCTACTTCCTGGACTTTTAAGAATGAAGCTTCTGTTGATCAGATTTGCAAAGCAACGACTTGGTCTTCTTTGCATACTTTTACTAAATTCTACCATTTTGATGTTTTCTCTTCTTCAGAAGCAGTTTTTGGTAGATTAGTACTTCAGGCAGCTGTTTCAGTTTGATTCTTCTGCTTATAATTTCAGTTTTTTTCATTATAAAAATTGAAACTTTTGATTTGGGTAGTGGATTAATTTTTCAGCGGAATTGGCTGTCTTTATTTTATCCCTCCCTCTCTAGTGACTCTTGCGTGGAAGTTCCACATCTTGGGTATCTGCTATCCCATACGTCACTAGCTCATGGACTCTTGCTAATTACATGAAATAAAACATAATTTATGTAAGAATTTGCCTGATAAATTCATTTTTCATATTGGCAAGAGTCCACGAGGCCCACCCTTTTTATGTTGGTTATGATTTTTTTTGTATAAAGCACAATTATTCCAATTCCTTGTTGATGCTTTCGCTCCTTTCTTATCACCCCACTTCTTGGCTATTCGTTAAACTGAATTGTGGGTGTGGTGAGGGGTGTATTTATAGGCATTTTTTAGGTTTGGGAAACTTTGCCCCTCCTGGTAGGAATGTATATCCCATACGTCACTAGCTCATGGACTCTTGCCAATATGAAAGAAATGAATTTATTAGGTAAATTCTTACATAAATTATGTTATTTTGGCACTTCTCTGTTTTATTGCATAGAATAACGTGCACGTCTTCCAGATATCCAGGTGTTTATTCAGACCTTGGTAAGGGAAGTAGGAGGGATATTAAAGCTCTGGTGTATGGTGTCTTTGCCTCCTCCTGGTGGCCAGGTGATGAATTCCCAACAGTAAGGAATCATGGACTCTCACCACTAAGAAAAATGTATTTATCAGGTAAAAATAAATTATGTTTTTCAGAGCTAAACTATATGTATAACGGGAGAATATAATGAAAATATATTGAAAAGTTGTTTCATTATACATAAATAAACATAACTATACATAACAAAAGATCTCAAGAGCTTTAGACTACCTGGGGACTAAAGAAGTGTGTGGGGGCGATATTCTAAGTAAGTGGTTTACATATTTGCAGCTTAGGCATTTCAGCCAAACTCACTCAGCCAAGTCATCCTTTATTACGCCTTTATGCCTGTTTGAAAGCGTATGTTCATCTACCACCCCACTCAGAGGAGTTACCTTGCTGATTTTCAAATTACTTGTTAATCCCCAAATTCTTGGAACAGAGATTTTATTTCACCACCCTCTAAAGAAGAGTGGGATAAGATTTTTACCTCCACAGATAAATCTTCGGTGGCAGCAAGTGTTCTTGAAACTAATTATAAATGACTAGTAATTTTTAGTAGTAATTTTAAATCGACAGGTAAACATTGTTAGAGAGGCTGTGGGGAACAGAGTACACTAATACATGTCTCTTGGTCCTGCACCATTTTGAGACCCTTATGAAAAAACAAAACACAACATATTTGTCTATGTTTTGATCACACTGCCCCTTTATGTTCTATTATACTTCTTATTAAGCCTGTACCCTTCAAAAGGCAAAACTAAGACCAAAATCCTCCAACTCCTAATGAATAGTGCAAACAATTCCTTGTTATTCAAAGTCATTACTTACCCCGTCCATTGCAGAATGGAAAACACGAATTCCCCTAACCTTTGCCATAAAACAGTTTCACTTCTAGGTTACACATCAAACAGAGCTATACCATGAAGTGGTCAAACTATTAATTATTGATCAGTGATAGCTGATTTATACTTAATGTCTCTATATTCCCATCCACAATAGCCCTTGACTCTTTTTTCCTGCACATTGTGAGGTTATATAACCCAATGATTCGTTTTAAGTTTTGCTTGTTTATATTGACCTTATTACTCTTTTATAAAGGGAACTATATTTTAGTATGTTACCAGATTTCTTTTGTCTAAGTGGTACATTCCTACTTTAATATGTCAGGAACATTTGGTAGACGTATCTTTCTTTCTAAATAGTTAGTCCACCTCTCAACTTCTACTCAAAGCCAATTTTTGTCTACATGTTGTTCCCAAAGGCTTTATTTTATCTTTTCTTTCTTCTCTTTGCATCCTGTGCAGAATATAACTAAAGATTAAAAAAAATAAACTGTAAAGTTGTTTAAAGTGTTATACGCTTTCTGAATCATACATTGTAATTTTGTCTTCCACGTCCCTTTATGGTATAACTGATGTGCAGTCGTAATATTTCAAATATCCGTTTTAATTTCTCAGTATGCTCAAAGGTAAAAATGTCTATATGTTTTATAATGCTGATTCATCTTATCTTTTTGTTTTGGTTAAGACAACACCTGCAGTTAACCTGGTCCGATGTGCAAGTCTGTTGACAGGAGTTTTAGGTTGTTATCTCTTTGCTGAGGTCATAAGTGAAGAGGAGGCCTGCAAATCTCAGTTGTTTAAAAAAGCCAAGGTAAGCCTTTTCCTTAAAGGGATAGCAAACACTGTGTAATTACAAGATGTTTCTGCAGTCTTATGTTAAATAACATAATAGTTGAGTTTAAAAAGTTGTTTGCTGCAACTGTTTTCCATTAACTTAACTCCACCCACCATGTGTATAACAGGGAAATAGTTACATATTGTAATTATGTTTAATGATGAGGCATATATAGCCAATGGGGGTGGAATGAGGGATAAGGCAAAAGATGGTACAAGTTTTAACTAGGGTAAAATACTTTTTTGTATATATAACATTGTAAGGCTTGCCTAAAGGAGCAAGAAGGTGAGATAAGCAAAGTAAAGAAACCCATCAGGAAACAAATTACAGATCAGGGCACCTGGCACAGTGTCACTGGTCAGCTTACAGGCCCTGGGTCAGGGCAGGTGACATACAGTGACAAATACATTTTCACTGAATGTGTCAGGGCAGGTGGCACAGTTACATGGGTTAAATACAGGCACACAGTTAAGGCAAGCAACACTAAGACTCAAAAGAAACAACCTAGCTGACAACTAAGCAACATATCAAGATTGTCGAGAAAGCTCTGCATGTGTCCCCTTAGCACGAGCCCAGTAATAAAGAGGGGCGCACCATGCTCACATAAAGACCTATACAGAAACATATGCTTGTGCAACACAGCAACAAGATTACTGAGATAACTAAGATTAGCTTCATATAATATCATGACAGAACCCGAAGAGATTTATCAATAAGTAAAAAAGATCTTATGTACATCATTGTCATCAATATTAATTCAAATCACCTGAGACACACACATCAGTCTGCTTTAAAGTAGCAGTGTACTGTGATATTTTTCTCTCCCTTACATTTCCCATACATTTTAAATGCTGCATGTGGTATAAGTCACTGGAAAACAATCTTACAATACACTTTCTCTTTAAATTTGCACATTTCACCTTGCAGTTAATTTTCAATATAATAAAATGTCCACAAGATTCCACCAATCATTAATAATGTCTAGCAGCTTTTATTATTTTTTTATTAAAACATTTCTTTTCAGATGCTGATGCAGTGTGCGGGGGAGAGCACTTCATTATTTAAGTCAAAGCTTTGCGAGGAACCAAAGGTTGCCCAACTGGGGGCCTTTATAGCCCAGTGTATCCACTGTGTATGTAACTGTGGAAAGGTAATTATTTGAAATGTATCCACTGTGTATATATAACTATGGAAAGGTAATTATATGAAATTTGTCTACTGTGTATGTAACTGTGGAAAGGTACTTATATGAAATGTATCCACCGTGTATGTAACTGTGGAAAGGTAATGATATGAAATGTATCCACCATGTATGTAACTGTGGAAAGGTAATGATATGAAATGTATCCACTGTGTATGTAACTGTGGAAAGGTAGTTATATGAAATGTATCCACCGTGTATGTAACTGTGGAAAGATAATTATATGAAATGTATCTACTGTGTATGTAACTGTGGAAAGTTACTTTCTCCTGTTAAGTGTAGTCAGTCCACGGGTCATCCATTACTTATGGGATTATATCTCCTCCCTAACAGGAAGTGCAAGAGGATCACCCAAGCAGAGCTGCTATATAGCTCCTCCCCTCTACGTCATACCCAGTCATTCTCTTGCACCTAACTAATAGATAGGACGTGTTAGAGGACTGTGGTGTGTTAAACTTAGTTTTTATTTCTTCAATCAAAAGTTTGTTATTTTAAACGGCACCGGAGTGTGTTGTTTCTTCTCAGGCAGCATTAGAAGAAGAATCTACCTGAGTTTGTCTATGATCTTAGCGGTCGTAACTAAGATCCACTTGCTGTTCTCGGCCATTCTGAGGAGTGAGGTAACTTCACAACAGGGGATAGCAGGCAGGGCCCACCTGCAAGGAGGTATGTGTAGTAAATTATTTTCTAAGGAATGGAATTGACTGAGAAAATACTGCTAATACCGATGTAATGTAAGTGCAGCCTTAAATGCAGTAGTAGCGACTGGTATCAGGCTGATATGTATGTATGTATACTCTGAGGTATTTCTGGGGAATGGAATTTCACTAAGAAAATACTGTCTATATTAAAGTAATATTTGAGCCTGCACTGCAGTGAAAGCGACTAGCAGCAGGCTTATTAATAACACTTCATAATTTTCATTTTTAAAACGTTTACTGGCATGTTAATCGTTTTTCTCCAACATAGGTGTGTCCGGTCCACGGCGTCATCCTTACTTGTGGGGATATTCTCTTCCCCAACAGGAAATGGCAAAGAGCCCAGCAAAGCTGGTCACATGATCCCTCCTAGGCTCCGCCTACCCCAGTCATTCTCTTTGCCGTTGTACAGGCAACATCTCCACGGAGATGGCTTAGAGTTTTTTAGTGTTTAACTGTAGTTTTTATTATTCAATCAAGAGTTTGTTATTTTAAAATAGTGCTGGTATGTACTATTTACTCAGAAACAGAAAAGAGATGAAGATTTCTGTTTGTATGAGGAAAATGATTTTAGCACCGTAACTAAAATCCATGGCTGTTCCACACAGGACTGTTGAGAGCAATTAACTTCAGTTGGGGGAACAGTGTGCAGTCTCTTGCTGCTTGAGGTATGACACATTCTAACAAGACGATGTAATGCTGGAAGCTGTCATTTTTCCCTATGGGATCCGGTAAGCCATGTTTATTACGATGGTAAATAAGGGCTTCACAAGGGCTTATTAAGATTGTAGACTTTTCTGGGCTAAATCGATTCAGTTTTAAAACATATTTAGCTTTGAGGAATCATTTTATCTGGGTTTATTGATATTATAATATCGGCAGGCACTGTATTAGACACCTTATTTCTCTGGGGCTTTCCCAAAGCATAAGCAGAGCCTCATTTTCGCGCCGGTGTGGCGCACTTGTTTTTGAGAGGCATGGCATGCAGTCGCATGTGAGAGGAGCTCTGATACTTAGAAAAGACTTTCTGAAGGCGTCATTTGGTATCGTATTCCCCTTTGGGCTTGGTTGGGTCTCAGCAAAGCAGATACCAGGGACTGTAAAGGGGTTAAAGTGTTAAAACGGCTCCGGTTCCGTTATTTTAAGGGTTAAAGCTTCCAAATTTGGTGTGCAATACTTTTAAGGCTTTAAGACACTGTGGTGAAAATTTGGTGAATTTTGTACAATTCCTTCATGTTTTTTCGCAATTGCAGTAATAAAGTGTGTTCAGTTTAAAATTTAAAGTGACAGTAACGGTTTTATTTTAAAACGTTTTTTGTACTTTATTATCAAGTTTATGCCTGTTTAACATGTCTGAACTACCAGATAGACTGTGTTCTGAATGTGGGGAAGCCAGAATTCCTGTTCATTTAAATAAATGTGATTTATGTGATAATGACAATGATGCCCAAGATGATTCCTCAAGTGAGGGGAGTAAGCATGGTACTGCATCATTCCCTCCTTCGTCTACACGAGTCTTGCCCACTCAGGAGGCCCCTAGTACATCTAGCGCGCCAATACTGCTTACTATGCAACAATTAACGGCTGTAATGGATAATTCTGTCAAAAACATTTTAGCCAAAATGAACCCTTGTCAGCGTAAGCGTGGCTGCTCTGTTTTAGTTACTGAAGAGCATGACGACGCTGATATTAATATCTCTGAAGGGCCCCTAACCCAATCTGAGGGGGCCAGGGAGGTTTTGTCTGAGGGAGAAATTACTGATTCAGGGAACATTTCTCAACAGGCTGAACCTGATGTAATTGCATTTAAATTTAAGTTGGAACATCTCCGCATTCTGCTTAAGGAGGTATTATCCACTCTGGATGATTGTGAAAAGTTGGTCATCCCAGAGAAACTATGTAAAATGGACAAGTTCCTAGAGGTGCCGGAGCTCCCAGAAGCTTTTCCTATACCCAAGCGGGTGGCGGACATTGTTAATAAAGAATGGGAAAGGCCCGGTATTCCTTTCGTCCCTCCCCCCATATTTAAAAAATTGTTTCCTATGGTCGACCCCAGAAAGGACTTATGGCAGACAGTCCCCAAGGTCGAGGGAGCGGTTTCTACTTTAAACAAACGCACCACTATACCCATAGAGGATAGTTGTGCTTTCAAAGATCCTATGGATAAAAAATTAGAAGGTTTGCTTAAAAAGATGTTTGTTCAGCAGGGTTACCTTCTACAACCAATTTCATGCATTGTCCCTGTCACTACAGCCGCATGTTTCTGGTTTGATGAACTGATAAAGGCGCTCGATAGTGATTCTCCTCCTTATGAGGAGATTATGGACAGAATCAATGCTCTCAAATTGGCTAATTCTTTCACCCTAGACGCCACTTTGCAATTGGCTAGGTTAGCGGCTAAGAATTCTGGGTTTGCTATTGTGGCGCGCAGAGCGCTTTGGTTGAAATCTTGGTCGGCTGACGCGTCTTCCAAGAACAAGCTACTAAACATTCCTTTCAAGGGGAAAACGCTGTTTGGCCCGGACTTGAAAGAGATTATCTCGGATATCACTGGGGGTAAGGGCCACGCCCTTCCTCAGGATCGGCCTTTCAAGGCGAAAAATAGACCCAATTTTCGTCCCTTTCGTAAAAACGGACCAGCCCAAAGTGCTACGTCCTCTAAGCAAGAGGGTAATACTTCTCAAGCCAAGCCAGCTTGGAGACCAATGCAAGGCTGGAACAAGGGAAAGCAGGCCAAGAAGCCTGCCACTGCTACCAAGACAGCATGAAATATTGGCCCCCGATCCGGGACCGGATCTGGTGGGGGGCAGACTCTCTCTCTTCGCTCAGGCTTGGGCAAGAGATGTTCTGGATCCTTGGGCGCTAGAAATAGTCTCCCAGGGTTATCTTCTGGAATTCAAGGGACTTCCCCCAAGGGGGAGGTTCCACAGGTCTCAGTTGTCTTCAGACCACATAAAAAGACAGGCGTTCTTACATTGTGTAGAAGACCGGTTAAAAATGGGAGTGATTCATCCTGTTCCACTAAGAGAACAAGGGATGGGGTTCTACTCCAATCTGTTCATAGTTCCCAAAAAAGAGGGAACGTTCAGACCAATCTTAGATCTCAAGATCTTAAACAAGTTTCTCAAGGTTCCATCTTTCAAGATGGAAACCATTCGAACTATTCTTCCTTCCATCCAGGAGGGTCAATTCATGACCACGGCGGATTTAAAGGATGCGTATCTACATATTCCTATCCACAAGGAACATCATCGGTTCCTAAGGTTTGCATTCCTGGACAAACATTACCAGTTCGTGGCGCTTCCTTTCGGATTAGCCACTGCTCCAAGGATTTTCACAAAGGTACTAGGCTCCCTTCTAGCGGTGCTAAGACCAAGGGGCATTGCAGTAGTACCTTACCTGGACGACATTCTGATTCAAGCGTCGTCCCTTCCTCAAGCAAAGGCTCACACGGACATTGTCCTGGCCTTTCTCAGATCTCACGGCTGGAAAGTGAACGTGGAAAAGAGTTCTCTATCCCCGTCAACAAGGGTTCCCTTCTTGGGAACAATTATAGACTCTTTAGAAATGAGGATCTTTCTAACAGAGGCCAGAAAAACAAAACTTCTAGACTCTTGTCGGATACTTCATTCCGTTCCTCTTCCTTCCATAGCTCAGTGCATGGAAGTGATCGGGTTGATGGTAGCGGCGATGGACATAGTTCCTTTTGCGCGCATTCATCTAAGACCATTACAACTGTGCATGCTCAGTCAGTGGAATGGGGACTATACAGACTTGTCTCCGAAGATACAAGTAAATCAGAGGACCAGAGACTCACTCCGTTGGTGGCTGTCCCTGGACAATCTGTCTCAAGGGATGACGTTCCGCAGACCAGAGTGGGTCATTGTCACGACCGACGCCAGTCTGATGGGCTGGGGCGCGGTCTGGGGATCCCTGAAAGCTCAGGGTCTTTGGTCTCGGGAAGAATCTCTTCTACCGATAAATATTCTGGAACTGAGAGCGATATTCAATGCTCTCAAGGCCTGGCCTCGGCTAGCGAGGACCAAGTTCATACGGTTTCAATCAGACAACATGACAACTGTTGCGTACATCAACCATCAGGGGGGAACAAGGAGTTCCCTAGCGATGGAAGAAGTGACCAAAATCATTCTATGGGCGGAGTCTCACTCCTGCCACCTGTCTGCTATCCACATCCCAGGAGTGGAAAATTGGGAAGCGGATTTTCTGAGTCGTCAGACATTGCATCCGGGGGAGTGGGAACTCCATCCGGAAATCTTTGCCCAAGTCACTCACCTGTGGGGCATTCCAGACATGGATCTGATGGCCTCTCGTCAGAACTTCAAAGTTCCTTGCTACGGGGCCAGATCCAGGGATCCCAAGGCGGCTCTAGTGGATGCACTAGTAGCACCTTGGACCTTCAAACTAGCTTATGTGTTCCCGCCATTTCCTCTCATCCCCAGGCTGGTAGCCAGGATCAATCAGGAGAGGGCGTCGGTGATCTTGATAGCTCCTGCGTGGCCACGCAGGACTTGGTATGCAGATCTGGTGAATATGTCATCGGCTCCACCTTGGAAGCTACCTTGGAGACGAGACCTTCTTGTTCAGGGTCCGTTCGAACATCCGAATCTGGTTTCACTCCAGCTGACTGCTTGGAGATTGAACGCTTGATTTTATCGAAGCGAGGATTCTCAGATTCTGTTATCGATACTCTTGTTCAGGCCAGAAAGCCTGTAACTAGAAAGATTTACCACAAAATTTGGAAAAAATATATCTGTTGGTGTGAATCTAAAGGATTCCCTTGGGACAAGGTTAAGATTCCTAGGATTCTATCCTTCCTTCAAGAAGGATTGGAAAAAGGATTATCTGCTAGTTCCCTGAAGGGACAGATTTCTGCCTTGTCGGTATTACTTCACAAAAAGCTGGCAGCTGTGCCAGATGTTCAAGCCTTTGTTCAGGCTCTGGTTAGAATCAAGCCTGTTTACAAACCTTTGACTCCTCCTTGGAGTCTCAATTTAGTTCTTTCAGTTCTTCAGGGGGTTCCGTTTGAACCCTTACATTCCGTTGATATTAAGTTATTATCTGGGAAAGTTTTGTTTTTAGTTGCGATTTCTTCTGCTAGAAGAGTCTCAGAATTATCTGCTCTGCAGTGTTCTCCTCCTTATCTGGTGTTCCATGCAGATAAGGTGGTTTTACGTACTAAACCTGGTTTTCTTCCAAAAGTTGTTTCTAACAAAAACATTAACCAGGAGATTATCGTACCTTCTCTGTGTCCAAAACCAGTTTCAAAGAAGGAACGTTTGTTGCACAATTTGGATGTTGTTCGCGCTCTAAAATTCTATTTAGATGCTACAAAGGATTTTAGACAAACATCTTCCTTGTTTGTTGTTTTTTCAGGTAAAAGGAGAGGTCAAAAAGCAACTTCTACCTCTCTCTCTTTTTGGATTAAAAGCATCATCAGATTGGCTTACGAGACTGCCGGACGGCAGCCTCCCGAAAGAATCACAGCTCATTCCACTAGGGCTGTGGCTTCTACATGGGCCTTCAAGAACGAGGCTTCTGTTGATCAGATATGTAGGGCAGCGACTTGGTCTTCACTGCACACTTTTACCAAATTTTACAAGTTTGATACTTTTGCTTCTTCTGAGGCTATTTTTGGGAGAAAGGTTTTGCAAGCCGTGGTGCCTTCCATTTAGGTGACCTGATTTGCTCCCTCCCTTCATCCGTGTCCTAAAGCTTTGGTATTGGTTCCCACAAGTAAGGATGACGCCGTGGACCGGACACACCTATGTTGGAGAAAACAGAATTTATGTTTACCTGATAAATTTCTTTCTCCAACGGTGTGTCGGGTCCACGGCCCGCCCTGGTTTTTTTAATCAGGTCTGATAATTTATTTTCTTTAACTACAGTCACCACGGTACCATATGGTTTCTCCTATGCAAATATTCCTCCTTAACGTCGGTCGAATGACTGGGGTAGGCGGAGCCTAGGAGGGATCATGTGACCAGCTTTGCTGGGCTCTTTGCCATTTCCTGTTGGGGAAGAGAATATCCCCACAAGTAAGGATGACGCCGTGGACCGGACACACCGTTGGAGAAAGAAATTTATCAGGTAAACATAAATTCTGTTTTTCTGAGGTACTTGGTGATAAAACTTTATGGGCATGATTTTTACCACATGGCTGTCATTTGTTTCTGAATAAAAACAGTTTACTGAGCTTCCCCACTGTTGTAATATGAGTGGGAGGGGCCTATTTTAGCGCTTTATTGCGCAGTAAAAATTTAGTCACAGTCTTCCTATTTCTTCCTCCATGATCCAGGACGTCTCTACAGAGCCCAGGGGTCTCCAAAACTAGTTTTGAGGGAGGTAATCACTCACAGCAGACCTGTGACAGTGTGTTTTGACTGTGATAAAAACGTTAATTATTCATTTGTTATCCGTTTTTGGGTATTAAGGGGTTAATCATCCATTTGCTGGTGGGTGCAATCCTTTGCTAACTTAATACATTTACTGTGAAAAATTGGTTGCTATAACTATTTTGGTTCATTGTTATTTCAACTGTGACAGCTTTTTGTGCTTCTTAAAGGCACAGTAGCGTTTTTTATATTGCTTGTAAATTTATTTAGAAAAGTATTTCCAAGCTTGCTAGTCTCATTGCTAGTCTGTTTAAACATGTCTGACACAGATGAATCTCTTTGTTCACTATGTTTAAAGGCCAATGTGGAGCCCAATAGAAATTTGTGTACTAATTGCATTGATGTTACTTTAAATAAAAGTCAATCTTTACATGTAAAGAAATTATCACCAGACAACGAGGGGGAAGTTATGCCGACTAACTCTCCTCACGTGTCAGTACCTTCGCCTCCCGCTCAGGAGGTGCGTGATATTGTGGCGCCAAGTATATCAGGGCGGCCCATACAAATCACTTTGCAAGACATGGCTAATGTTATGACTTTAGTACTATCTAAATTGCCAGAATTTAGGGGTAAACGCGATCACTCCGGGGTAAGAACAGAGTGCGCTGATAATAATAGAGCCATGTCTGATACTGCGTCACAATTTGCAGAACATGAGGACGGAGAGCTTCATTCTGTGGGTGACGGATATGATCCAAGTAAACTGGACTCAGACATTTCAAATTTTAAATTTAAGCTTGAGAACCTCCGTGTATTACTAGGGGAGGTATTAGCGGCTCTGAATGATTGTAACACGGTTGCAATTCCAGAGAAAGTATGTAGGCTGGATAAATATTTTGCGGTACCGGCGTGTACTGACGTTTTTCCTATACCTAAAAGGCTTACAGAAATTGTTAACAAGGAGTGGGATAGACCCGGTGTGCCTTTTTCACCCCCTCCTATATTTAGAAAAATGTTTCCAATAGACGCCACCACACGGGACTTATGGAAGACGGTCCCTAAGGTGGAGGGAGCAGTTTCTACTCTGGCTAAGCGCACCACTATCCCGGTGGAGGATAGCTGTGCTTTTTCAGATCCAATGGATAAAAAGTTAGAGGGTTACCTTAAGAAAATGTTTGTTCAGCAAGGTTTTATATTACAACCCCTTGCATGCATTGCGCCTGTCACGGCTGCGGCGGCATTCTGGTTTGAGTCTCTGGAAGAGACCCTTAGCACAGCTCCATTGGATGAGATTATAAACAAGCTTAAAGTCCTTAAGCTAGCTAATTCATTTATTTCTGATGCCGTAGTACACTTAACCAAACTTACGGCTAAGAACTCCGGATTCGCCATTCAAGCACGTAGAGTGCTGTGGCTTAAATCCTGGTCAGCTGATGTGACTTCTAAATCTAAATTGCTTAATATTCCTTTCAAAGGGCAGACATTATTCGGGCCCGGTTTGAAAGAAATTATCGCTGACATTACTGGAGGTAAGGGCCATGCCCTGCCTCAAGACAGGGCCAAACCAAGGGCTAAACAGTCTAATTTTCGTGCCTTTCGTAACTTCAAGGCAGGAGCAGCATCAACTTCCTCCGCTCCAAGACAGGAAGGAACTGTTGCTCGCTACAGACAGGGCTGGAAACCTAACCAGTCCTGGAACAAGGGCAAGCAGGCCAGAAAACCTGCTGCTGCCCCTAAGACAGCATGAAGTGAGGGCCCCCGATCCGGAAACTGATCTAGTGGGGGGCAGACTTTCTCTCTTCGCCCAGGCTTGGGCAAGAGATGTCCAGGATCCCTGGGCGTTGGAGATCATATCTCAGGGATATCTTCTGGACTTCAAGGCTTCTCCTCCACAAGGGAGATTTCATCTTTCAAGGTTGTCAGCAAACCAGATAAAGAAAGAGGCGTTTCTACGCTGTGTACAAGACCTCTTACTAATGGGAGTGATCCACCCAGTTCCGCGGTCGGAACACGGACAAGGGTTTTATTCAAATCTGTTTGTGGTTCCCAAAAAAGAGGGAACCTTCAGACCAATCTTGGACTTAAAGATCCTAAACAAATTCCTAAGAGTTCCATCGTTCAAAATGTAAACTATTCGAACTATCCTACCCATGATCCAAGAGGGTCAGTACATGACCACAGTGGATTTAAAGGATGCCTACCTTCACATACCGATTCACAAGGATCATTACCGGTATCTAAGGTTTGCCTTCCTAAACAGGCATTACCAGTTTGTAGCTCTTCCCTTCGGGTTAGCTACGGCTCCAAGAATCTTTACAAAGGTTCTGGGCTCTCTTCTGGCGGTACTAAGACCGCGAGGCATAGCGGTAGCTCCGTACCTAGACGACATTCTGATACAAGCGTCAAGTTTCCAAACTGCCAAGTCTTATACAGAGTTAGTTCTGGCATTTCTAAGGTCACATGGGTGGAAGGTGAACGTAGAAAAGAGTTCTCTATTGCCACTCACAAGAGTTCCCTTCTTAGGGACTCTTATAGATTCTGTAGAAATGAAAATTTACCTGACGGAGGACAGGTTATCAAAACTTCTAAATGCTTGCCGTGTCCTTCATTCCATGCACCACCCGTCAGTGGCTCAGTGCATGGAGGTAATCGGCTTAATGGTAGCGGCAATGGACATAGTACCTTTTGCGCGCCTGCATCTCAGACCGCTGCAATTGTGCATACTAAGTCAGTGGAATGGGGATTACTCAGATTTGTCCCCTCTGCTAAATCTGTATCAAGAGACCAGAGATTCTCTTCTATGGTGGCTTTCTCGGCCACATCTGTCCAAGGGGATGCCCTTCCGCAGGCCAGATAGGACGATTGTAACAACAGACGCCAGCCTTCTAGGTTGGGGCGCAGTCTGGAATTCCCTGAAGGCTCAGGGATCATGGACTCAGGAGGAGAGACTCCTTCCAATAAACATTCTGGAATTAAGAGCAGTTCTCAATGCTCTTCTGGCTTGGCCTCAGATAGCAACTCTGAGGTTCATCAGGTTTCAGTCGGACAACATCACGACTGTGGCTTACATCAACCATCAAGGAGGAACAAGGAGTTCCCTAGCGATGATGGAAGTCTCAAAGATAATTCGCTGGGCAGAGTCTCACTCTTGACACCTGTCAGCGATCCACATCCGAGGCGTGGAGAACTGGGAGGCGGATTTTCTAAGTCGCCAGACTTTTCATCCGGGGGAGTGGGAACTTCATCCGGAGGTGTTTGCCCAACTGCTTCATCATTGGGGCAAACCAGATCTGGATCTCATGGCGTCTTGCCAGAACGCCAAGCTTCCTTGTTACGGATCCAGGTCCAGGGACCCGGGAGCGGTACTGATAGATGCTCTGACAGCACCTTGGGTCTTCAACATGGCTTATGTGTTTCCACCCTTCCCGATGCTTCCTCGATTGATTGCCAGGATCAAACAGGAGAGAGCATCGATGATTCTAATAGCGCCTGCGTGGCCACGCAGGACCTGGTATGCAGATCTAGTGGACATGTCGTCCTGTCCACCATGGTCTCTGCCTCTGAGACAGGACCTTCTGATTCAGGGTCCTTTCAAACATCCAAATCTAATTTCTCTGAGGCTGATTGCATGGAGATTGAACGCTTGATTCTATCAAAGCGGGGATTCTCGGAGTCAGTGATTGATACCTTAATACAGGCTAGGAAACCTGTTACCAGGAAAATTTACCATAAAATATGGCGTAAATACTTATATTGGTGCGAATCCAAGAGTTACTCATGGAGTTAAGGTTAGGATTCCTAGGATATTGTCTTTTCTACAAGAAGGTTTAGAAAAGGGTTTATCTGCTAGTTTGTTAAAGGGACAGATCTCAGCTCTGTCTATCCTTTTACACAAACGTCTGGCAGACGTTCCAGACGTTCAGGCTTTTTGTCAGGCTTTGGCTAGGATTAAGCCTGTGTTTAAGACTGTTGCTCCGCCGTGGAGCTTAAACTTAGTTCTTAACGTTCTGCAAGGTGTTCCGTTTGAACCCCTTCATTCCATTGATATCAAGCTGTTATCTTGGAAAGTTCTGTTTTTAATGGCTATTTCCTCGGCTCGAAGAGTCTCTGAGTTATCGGCCTTACATTGTGATTCTTCTTATCTGATTTGTCATTCAGATAAGGTAGTTCTGCGTACTAAACCTGGGTTCTTACCTAAGGTAGTCACTAACAAGAATATCAATCAAAGATTGTTGTTCCATCATTGTGCCCTAACCCTTCTTCAAAGAAGGAACGACTTCTGCACAATCTGGACGTCGTCCGTGCCCTGAAATTTTGTTTGCAGGCAACTAAAGATTTTCGTCAAACTTCTTCCCTGTTTGTCGTTTATTCTGGACAGAGGAGAGGTCAAAAAGCTTCGGCTACCTCTCTCTCTTTTTGGCTTCGTAGCATAATACGTTTAGCCTATGAGACTGCTGGACAGCAGCCTCCTGAAAGGATTACAGCTCATTCTACTAGAGCTGTGGCTTCCACTTGGGCCTTTAAGAATGAGGCCTCTGTTGAACAGATTTGCAAGGCTGCAACTTGGTCTTCACTTCACACTTTTTCAAAATTTTACAAATTTGACACTTGCTTCTTCGGAGGCTGTTTTTGGGAGAAAGGTTCTACAGGCAGTGGTTCCTTCCGTGTAAAGATCCTGCCTGTCCCTCCCGTCATCCGTGTACTTTTAGCTTTGGTATTGGTATCCCATAAGTAATGGATGACCCGTGGACTGACTACACTTAACAGGAGAAAATATAATTTATGCTTACCTGATAAATTCATTTCTCCTGTAGTGTAGTCAGTCCACGGCCCGCCCTGTTTTTTACGGCAGGTCTAAATTTTAAATTAAACTCCAGTCACCACTGCACCCTATAGTTTTCTCCTTTCTCGTTTGTTTTCGGTCGAATGACTGGGTATGACGTAGAGGGGAGGAGCTATATAGCAGCTCTGCTTGGGTGATCCTCTTGCACTTCCTGTTAGGGAGGAGATATAATCCCATAAGTAATGGATGACCCGTGGACTGACTACACTACAGGAGAAATGAATTTATCAGGTAAGCATAAATTATATTTTTATGAAATGTATCCACTGTGTATGTAACGGTGGAAAGTTACTTATATGAAATGTATCCACTGTGTATGTAACTGTGGAAAGGTACTTATATGAAATGTATCCACCGTGTATGTAACTGTGGAAAGGTAATTATATGAAATGTATCCACTGTGTATGTAACTGTGGAAAGGTACTTATATGAAAGAAATCTGGGTAATCCTAGAATTACCCGGGTAAAACGAACAATACCCAAGCGGCTGTGGGTAAAGCCCGATGCACTGTAATTCCCCCATCTACACTATTTCTTTTGCCTCCATATGCGGGGTTTAAGGAAGGCGCCCCGCGCATCCTTTGGCATCCACCCCAAGTGAACCTTGAACCCACCAGGCAGAGGCAAAAAAGATAGTGACGATAGGGGAATTACAGTGCATTCTATATATGTTTGATGCGTTGACTCCGCACTCTGAGGGGATTTATGATCATACATCGGGCTTTACCCACAGCCACTTGGGTAATGTCAGTTTTACCTGGGTAATCCTAAGATTTCCCAACATCTGACTTTACCCACAACATATCCACTGTGTATGTAACTGTTGAAAGGTAATTATATGAAATGTTTCTACTGTGTATATAACTGTGGAAAGGAAATTATATGAAATCGAAGAATCCAAAAAGGTTTAATATTGCAGAGCATTAAAACCACAACTCAATATTTTGTTATTTCTATTGTTAATAAGTTAAAAGAATAACTAGAGTTCAGCACACTTTTGTTCTGAAGTAGGCAAATCATTTAGGTCTTCTATGTTTACAATAAAGATTCCCCCCCCAATTTTTTTTTTTTATTGTTGCACTGTTGTTGAAGGGTTAAACACATAGTTAAAATCAACTCCAAAGCAGTATAGCACTACTGACATTTAGCTGAACATATTTGTGACGATTAAGCCTTTTCACTTAACCGTCACAATGGGGAAGGTGTGGGCATGAAGAGGTTAATAGCACGCAGCTTCTAGTTCCCTAAACCTTTATTGCTACAAAGGACATAAAGGGACACCAAATTAACCCCCAAATCCTGCCTACCACAACCTCAGTTTAACAAATCTCGCTGCCACCACCAAGAGTTTTAAATTAAAAAGGGTGTCTAGGTAACCCAATAACTCACACAATTAACAATTAGGTAACGTGCCTTTAACCTTGACTCTTTAGAGTGTGAATTCAGATATTAGAGCCCAAAGACAGAATTAGATTTTCTATATGTTTAATAACAAAAATACCAATTCAGGTTACACAGTGACAGATTATAGAAACATTAAAAATAGCATATATGCAAAGATATAGTTCTTTAAAATAAAATGGGACATAAAATAACACAACGTCTAAGCTTATTACCAATTTTCTTGAGATATGTGGAGAACCTGCGTTAGTTGTTACTTCTGGTCCCAGACAAGTTCTGACAGTTTTTTTTGGGTAACATTCAGTTATAACTCAGTGTTTCCTTTGTCTTGTCAAGGCCCCCGCCATTGTTATAATTTATGATCATTCAACTATTCATAGCCAGCCTTAACTCACAGTATCAAGTAGTACCATCCACCAGGAGGAGGGGGGAGGAGGCGTGTCTTTAGACCACAGCATTCCTAAACAAACACAGATTTTAGACAAAAAACATTTCAGATTAACCTGGCACTGCTGAGACATACCACCTCTGTTGGGTAGCCAATCCAGGTATCAGCTACTCCTCATGAGTGTATCATGGCAATCCTAATGATAAAAAGTATATGCATTTAAACACCGTTCAACAACTAGTTTGCAGTATTACACTGTTGCTCCAGAGTCTACCTAGGTATTCTTTTCAACGAAGGATTCTAAGAGAACTAAATCTGATAATATAATAGATATAGAAGTAAATTGAAAAGTCTCTTAAACGTGCTTGCTGCATCTAAACCATGAAAGTTTAATTTACTTTTTAAATGCAATCTCCTTTCTTAGAGAAACAAAATGAGCACAAGTCATCAGAGTGTCAGTGGTGCGTTAATTGCTCCCCTTTTTGTGATACATTTGCTAAACCACAATACACAATAACTTTAGTTGTCCCCTGCTTTAAACTTACATTAAACATACAGGTTTAAGAATGATACTTGTGTGTTTCCTTTCAGGGTGCAAGCTTAACTGTGCCTCTGCACAAAACCCCAAAAACGTTTGCAAATATCAACAAAGGTAGAAGCACTCCACAGTAATTAATCTCCATTAGGTCGAGAAACAAAATATTTCAGGCTGTCAGCCTTAAAAGGACATAAAAGGGAAAAAAGGGGAAAATCCATTAAACACATAGTTAAAGTAAACTCAAAAGATGCAATGCATTAATGGGACCTGGCTAAAAACATCTAGTGAGCTAATGAAAAGAAGCAAATGAGTGAAGCGACCAACCAGCTGCTAGGCCCCAGGAGTGCAGTGCTTACATGATAATTTATACTATGCATATATAAAAATATACCTTTAATGTCTCCTTATGTAATGTTACTATTAAACCTGTCAAACCAAATCCAGTAATCTATAGATTCTAAAATATTTGTCTTTCTTTACAGAGCAAATCAGCTCGATTCTTTTGTGATCTGTTCTTGCGTCTTCTCACTCCAAGAATGTTAAGTGATCTGGCAGACATTTGCAGACATTTAGTAAGTGTGTTCAGCTTTAAAATGATTTCTCAAATAAACTTTACATGGCTTTATGTTGGCGTTATGAGTTACTTAATGTATTTTTTCTAATATGATATGTGTATTGTTAATATAATAATACAAATAAGAGCAATAATAAAAACAATATAAAAAAAACCATACCAGTTAAATGAGTTTGTGTTTTACATAAAAGGTCATTAATCTTCTGACAGCTCAACAACACTAGGAACACAGTGGATGCTGAAGTTGATCTCATGGATGTTGATAATGATGCACGAGGCGAAGCAGAAGATCAGATTGATGTAGATCTGTTTGATGATAACACCACCGCTGAGTCAAGTGATAATTCTGAATTTGGGGAGCTCCAGAATGTTACTGGTAGGCAATATGCAAACGTTTAAATTAATTGAGAATTGCTTTTTTACCCCATGTGGTTACCTGGTTTGCCTTTCTCTGCTAATGGAGTTAAAGGGACAGTCTACACCAGAATTTTTATTGTTTTAAAAGATAGATAATCCCTTTATTACCCATTTCCCAGTTTTGCATAACCAATACAGTTATATGAATATACTTTTAACCTCTGTGATTATCTTGTATCTAAGCCTCTGCAGACTGCCCTGTTATTTCAGTTCTTTTGACAGACTTGCAGTCTAGCCAATCAGTGCCTGCTCCCAGATAACTTCTCGTGCACAAGCACAGTGTTATCTATATGAAATACGTGAACTAACACCCTCTAGTGGTGAAAAACTGTTAAAATGCAATCTGAAAGAGGTGGGCTTCAAGGTCTAAGAAATTAGCATATGAATCTCCTATGTTAAGCTTTCAACTAAGAATACCAAGAGAACAAAGCAAAATTGGTGATAAAAGTAAATTGGAAAATTGTTTAAAATTACATGCTCTATCTGAATCATGAAAGTTTATTTTGGCCTAGACTGTCCCTTTAAAGGGATAGTAAAGTCCAAATTAAACTTTCATGATTCAGATAGGGAATTTAATTTTAAACAACTTTCTAATTTACTTTAATCATTAAATTGGCTTTGTTCTCTTGGTATTCTTAGTTGAAAGCTAAACTCTGGTAGGACCATATGCTAATTAATAAGGCCACCTCTTATCTGAATGCTTTTGACAGTTTTTCACAGCTGGAGGGCATTAGTTCATGTGTTTCATATAAATAACGTGCTCAGGCACATGGAGTTATTTAAGAGTCAGCACTAATTACTAAAATGCATGTCTGTCAAAAGATCTGAGATAAGTCTGCAGAAGCTTAGATCCAAGTTAATTACAGAGGTAAAAAGTGTATTTCTATAACAGTATTGGTTATGCAAAACTGGGGAATGGTAAATAAAGGGATTATTTATGTTTTTAAACAATAACTGTTTTGGTGTTTACTATCTCTTTATATTTTTTTCTCCAACATTGGTGTGTCCGGACCACGGCGTCATCCTTACTTGTGGGATATTCTCCTCCCCAACAGGAAATGGCAAAGAGTCCCAGCAAAGCTGGCCATATAGTCCCTCCTAGGCTCCGCCCACCCCAGTCATTCTCTTTGCCGTTGCACAGGCAACATCTCCACGGAGATGGTTAAGAGTTTTTTGGTGTTTAAATGTAGTTTTTATTCTTCTATCAAGTGTTTGTTATTTTAAAATAGTGCTGGTATGTACTATTTACTCTGAAACAGAAAAGGATGAAGATTTCTGTTTGTGAGAGGAAGATGATTTTAGCAGACAGTAACTAAAATCGATTGCTGTTTCCACATAGGACTGTTGAGATGAAGTAACTTCAGTTGGGGGAAACGGTTAGCAGACTTTTCTGCTTAAGGTATCACTAGCCATATTTCTAACAAGACTGTGTAATGCTGGAAGGCTGTCATTTCCCCTCATGGGGACCGGTAAGCCATTTTCTTAGTCAAGCAAACAGAATAAAGGGCTTAATATGGGCTAAAAAGCTGGTAGACATTTTTATGGGCTAAATCGATTGCTTTATTTGGGCATATTATTCAGATTTAGGCTAACAATTGGCATTTATAATCTTGGGGAACGTTTATAAAACGGCAGGCACTGTGTTAGACACCTTTTTCAGTCAGGGGGCCTTTCTAGTTATAGACTGAGCCTCATTTTCGCGCCATTACTGCACAGTTGTTTTTTGAGAGCAGGGCATGCAGATGCATGTGTGAGGATCTAAAAATCACTGAAAAAGCTTCTAGAAGGCGTCATTTGGTATCGTATTCCCCTCTGGGCTTGGTTGGGTCTCAGCAAAGACTATAGCTGGGACTGTATAGGGGTTAAATTTAAAAACGGCTCCGGTTCCGTTATTTTAAGGGTTAAAGCTCTGAAATTTGGTGTGCAATACTTTTAATGCTTTAAGACACTGTGGTGAAATTTTGGTAATTTTTGAACGATTCCTTCATACTTTTTCACATATTCAATAATAAAGTGTTTTCTGTTTGAAATTTAAAGAGTCAGTAACGGTTTTATTTTAAAACGTTTTTTGTGCTTTGTTGACAAGTTTAAGCCTGTTTAACATGTCTGTACCTTCAGATAAGCTATGTTCTATATGTATGAAAGCCAATGTGTCTCCCCATTTAAATTTATGTGATAATTGTGCCATAGCGTCCAAACAAAGTAAGGACAGTACTGCCACAGATAATGATATTGCCCAAGATGATTCCTCAAATGAGGGGAGTAAACATGATACTACATCATCTCCTACTGTGTCTACACCAGTTTTGCCCATGCAGGAGGCCCTTAGTACATCTAGTGCGCCAATACTTATTACCATGCAACAATTAACGGCTGTAATGGATAACTCCATAGCAAATCTTTTATCCAAAATGCCTACTTATCAGAGAAAGCGCGATTGCTCTGTTTTAAACACTGAAGAGCAAGAGGGCGCTGATGATAATTGTTCTGTCATACCCTCACACCAATCTGAAGGGGCCATGAGGGAGGTTTTGTCTGATGGAGAAATCTCAGATTCAGGAAAAAATTCTCATCAAGCTGAACCTGATGTTGTGACATTTAAATTTAAATTAGAACATCTCCGCGCACTGCTTAAGGAGGTGTTATCTACTCTGGATGATTGTGACAACTTGGTCATTCCAGAGAAATTATGCAAGATGGACAAGTTCCTAGAGGTTCCGGTGCCCCCCAACGCTTTTCCTATACCCAAGCGGGTGGCGGACATAGTAAATAAGGAGTGGGAAAAGCCCGGCATACCTTTTGTCCCCCCCCCTATATTTAAGAAATTATTTCCTATGGTCGACCCCAGAAAGGACTTATGGCAGACAGTCCCCAAGGTCGAGGGGGCAGTTTCTACTCTAAACAAACGCACTACTATTCCTATCGAAGATAGTTGTGCTTTCAAAGATCCTATGGATAAAAAATTGGAAGGTTTGCTTAAAAAGATTTTTGTACAGCAAGGCTACCTTCTACAACCAATTTCATGCATTGTTCCTGTCACTACGGCAGCGTGGTTCTGGTTCAAGGAACTAGAAAAGTCGCTCAGTAGAGAAACTCCATATGAGGAGGTTATGGACAGAGTTCATGCACTTAAATTGGCTAACTCTTTTATTTTAGATGCCGCTTTGCAATTAGCTAGATTAGCGGCGAAAAATTCAGGGTTTTCTATCGTGGCGCGCAGAGCGCTTTGGCTAAAGTCTTGGTCAGCGGATGTGTCATCCAAGACAAAATTGCTTAACATCCCTTTCAAAGGTAAAACTTTTTTGGACCAGATTTGAAAGAGATTATTTCAGACATCACTGGGGGAAAGGGCCACGCCCTTCCACAGGATAGGTCTTTTAAGGCTAAAAATAAGCCTAATTTTCGTCCCTTTCGCAGAAACGGACCGCCCTCTAATTCTGCATCCTCTAAGCAAGAGGGTAATGCCGCACAACCCAAACCAGCCTGGAAACCAATGCAAGGCTGGAACAAGGGTAAGCAGGCCAAGAAGCCTGCCACTGCTAACAAAACAGCATGAAGGAGTAGCCCCCGATCCGGAACCGGATCTAGTGGGGGGCAGACTCTCTCTTTGCTCAGGCTTGGGCAAGAGATGTTCAGGATCCTTGGGCGCTAGAAATAGTTTCTCAAGGTTATCTCCTGGAATTCAAGGAACTACCCCCAAGGGGAAGGTTCCACAGGTCTCACTTATCCTCAAACCAAATAAAGAGACAGGCATTCTTACATTGTGTAGAAGACCTGTTAAAGATGGGAGTGATACACCCAGTTCCAATAAAGGAACAAGGAATGGGATTTTATTCCAATCTATTCGTAGTTCCCAAAAAAGAGGGAACGTTCAGACCAATTTTGGATTTGAAGATCCTAAACAAATTTCTCAGGGTACCATCGTTCAAAATGGAAACTATTCGAACGATTCTACCCACCATCCAGGAAAGTCAATTTATGACTACCGTGGATCTAAAGGATGCGTACCTACATATTCCTATCCACTAAGAACATCATCAGTTCCTAAGGTTCGCTTTTCTGGACAAGCATTACCAGTTTGTGGCCCTCCCATTCGGATTAGCCACTGCTCCAAGGATTTTCACAAAGGTGCTAGGGTCCCTTCTAGCGGTTCTAAGACCAAGGGGCATTGCAGTAGTACCTTACTTGGACGACATTCTAATACAAGCGTCGTCCCTGTCAAAAGCAAAGGCTCATACGGACATCGTTCTAGCCTTTCTCAGATCTCACGGATGGAAGGTGAACAAAGAAAAAAGTTCTCTGTCCCCGTCGACAAGAGTTCCCTTCTTGGGAACAATAATAGATTCCTTAGAAATGAGGATTTTTCTGACAGAGGTCAGAAAATCAAAACTTCTAAGCTCTTGTCAAGTGCTTCATTCTGTTCCTCGTCCTTCCATAGCGCAGTGCATGGAAGTAGTAGGATTGATGGTTGCAACAATGGACATAGTTCCCTTTGCACGAATTCATCTAAGACCATTACAACTGTGCATGCTCAAACAGTGGAATGGGGATTATTTAGACTTGTCTCCAATGATTCAAGTAGATCAAAAGACCAGAGATTCACTCCGTTGGTGGCTGACCCTGGACCATCTGTCCCAGGGAATGAGCTTCCGCAGACCAGAGTGGGTCATTGTCACGACCGACGCCAGTCTAGTGGGCTGGGGCGCGGTCTGGGAATCCCTGAAAGCTCAGGGTCTATGGTCTCGGGAAGAGTTCCCGATAAACATTCTGGAACTGAGAGCGATATTCAATGCTCTCAGAGCTTGGCCTCAACTAGCAAAGGCCAAATTCATAAGGTTCCAATCAGACAACATGACGACTGTTGCATATATCAATCATCAGGGGGGAACAAGGAGTTCCCTGGCGATGAAAGAAGTGACCAAAATAATTCAATGGGCGGAGGATCACTCCTGCCACTTGTCTGCGATCCACATCCCAGGAGTGGAAAATTGGGAAGTGGATTTTCTGAGTCGTCAGACATTCCATCCGGGGGAGTGGGAACTCCATCCGGAAATCTTTGCCCAAATAACTCAATTATGGGGCATTCCAGACATGGATCTGATGGCGTCTCGTCAGAACTTCAAGGTTCCTTGCTACGGGTCCAGATCCAGGGATCCCAAGGCGACTCTAGTAGATGCACTAGTAGCACCTTGGACCTTCAACCTAGCTTATGTATTCCCACCGTTTCCTCTCATTCCCAGGCTGGTAGCCAGGATCAATCAGGAGAGGGCCTCGGTGATCTTGATAGCTCCTGCGTGGCCACGCAGGACTTGGTATGCAGACCTGGTGAATATGTCATCGGCTCCACCATGGAAGCTACCTTTGAGACAGGACCTTCTTGTTCAGGGTCCATTCGAACATCCAAATCTGGTCTCCCTCCAACTGACGGCTTGGAGATTGAACGCTTGATTCTATAAAAAGGGTGGGTTTTCAGATTCTGTTATAGATACTCTGGTTCAGGCCAGAAAACCTGTAACTAGAAAAATTTACCATAAAATATGGAAAAAATATATCTGTTGGTGTGAATCCAATGGATTCCCATGGAATAAGATAAAAAATCCTAAGATTCTATCCTTTCTACAAGAAGGTTTGGAGAAAGGATTATCTGCAAGTTCTCTAAAGGGACAGATCTCTGCTTTATCTGTCTTACTACACAAAGGACTGGCAGCTGTGCCAGATGTTCAAGCATTTGTTCAGGCTCTGGTTAGGATCAAGCCTGTTTACAGACCTTTGACTCCTCCCTGGAGTCTAAATCTAGTTCTTTCAGTTCTTCAAGGGGTTCCGTTTGAACCTTTACATTCCATAGATATTAAGTTACTATCTTGGAAAGTTTTGTTTTTGGTTGCAATTTCTTCTGCTAGAAGATTTTCAGAGTTATCTGCTCTGCAGTATTCTCCGCCCTATCTGGTGTTCCATGCAGATAAGGTGGTTTTGCGTACTAAGCCTGGTTTTCTTCCTAAAGTTGTTTCTAACAAAAATTTTTACCAGGAGATAGTTGTACCTTCTTTGTGTCCGAATCCAGTTTCAAAGAAGGAATGTTTGTTACACAATTTGGACGTTGTCCGTGCTCTAAAGTTCTATTTAGAGGCTACTAAAGATTTCAGACAAACATCATCCTTGTTTGTTGTTTATTCTGGTAAAAGGAGAGGTCAAAAAGCGACTTCTACCTCTCTTTCCTTTTGGCTTAAAAGCATTATCCGTTTGGCTTATGAGACTGCCGGACGGCAGCCTCCTGAAAGAATCACAGCTCACTCCACTAGGGCTGTGGCTTCCACATGGGCCTTCAAGAACGAGGCTTCTGTTGACCAGATATGTAAGGCAGCGACTTGGTCTTCACTGCACACTTTTGCCAAATTTTACAAATTTGATACTTTTGCTTCTTCGGAGGCTATTTTTGGGAGAAAGGTTTTGCAAGCTGTGGTGCCTTCCGTTTAGGTAACCTGATTTGCTCCCTCCCTTCATCCGTGTCCTAAAGCTTTGGTATTGGTTCCCACAAGTAAGGATGACGCCGTGGACCGGACACACCAATGTTGGAGAAAACAGAATTTATGCTTACCTGATAAATTACTTTCTCCAATGGTGTGTCCGGTCCACGGCCCGCCCTGGTTTTTTAATCAGGTCTGATGAATTATTTTCTCTAACTACAGTCACCACGGTACCATATGGTTTCTCCTATATATATTTCCTCCTGTCCGTCGGTCGAATGACTGGGGTGGGCGGAGCCTAGGAGGGACTATATGGCCAGCTTTGCTGGGACTCTGCCATTTCCTGTTGGGGAGGAGAATATCCCACAAGTAAGGATAACGCCGTGGACCGGACACACCGTTGGAGAAAGTAATTTATCAGGTAAGCATAAATTCTGTTTTTTCCATTTGATCTGTCTCTGATTTCCGGAGATGGCTTGGATGTGCCCGGATCAACCTAAAACCTCTTGTGCTTTTTGTAACAGAGCTGTAAACAAGAATACAAGTTATTTAAAAAAATATTCCTTAGAAAGGCAATCTTGTTGGGGAAACTGATAATTAGCAAATCGTTTTCCATATTTAATCCCTAAGTCTAAAGGATGTCTTCTAGAATAGTGTAGTGATTAACAGGTAAAACGTCATTGGTTGCAGCTAGTTGTTTTATAAGATAGTATGACTTTGTGATAACTACAGATTATAATAGACCAAGATGGACTGTTACATGTATTTTTATATTAATGTTAACACAGCAGGAAATTAAAAATAATAAACCTAGAATTAATGAATATCACAAGTAGTAATTTGTTATGGCTCTAATTTATATATAACTAGTTCTCTCTAAAAATTGTTCGAAAGAGCTCACAGTCACAGCTCCAGATGTAGTGAGAAAACTGTCAAACTAGTGAATAGGCCATCAACTAATGTTTTGTACATTAAAAGGATCTGGCAATAATGGCTGTGGGGTTTGTATGTTTACTAGATCTCAACCATACTGTGAATGGATTTGTACTGTCGGGTGCTCATTGGCACAAGGAAAGACATCAGCAGTGTGCTCACACACACAGTACAGTTTCAAGTATTCATCCTACATGGCAATGATCAGCATGTTGTTTGCTTCCTTTTATTGTGTTTGCTAGCTGCTGATTGGGCATTGCACAAAAATGCCTCGTATTATTGGCTCACCTGATATGTTCAGCTAACTGCCATAGCTTACTGCTGCTCCTTCAACAAAGGATACCAAAAAGTGAAGCAAATTTGATAAATAGAAAGTACATTTTAGGTTGTTTTTTTTGTTGTTTTTTTTTTTTAAATGGGATGTTCTATCATGAAAAAAACATTTGAGTCCAATGTCCTGTGTACATTAAATTTGCAGTTTTCTGTAGACTTTTAATACACATTTTATTGCATTTTTTTGTATTATTAGGATGTGTAAATCATACTTTGAATTAAACTTTTATAGCACTATACTGTAATGTATGTTTAACTCCTTGGTACACTACTTAGCGAGAAACACAGCAATATAAGTAAATTTTGCCTGTAGAGAATCAGACTTTTGACTGGTATTTCTTCTGTTAAGTGTGATCAGTCCACGGGTCATCATTACTTGTGGGATATTAACTGCTCCCCTACAGGAAGTGCAAGAGGATTCACCCAGCAGAGTTGCTATATAGCTCCTCCCCTCTACGTCACCCCCAGTCATTCTCTTGCACCCAACGACTTGATAGGATGTGTGAGAGGACTATGGTGATATATTTAGTTTTTATATCTTCAATCAAAAGTTTGTTATTTTATAATAGCACCGGAGTGTGTTATTCCTTCTCTGGTAGAATTTGAAGAAGAATCTACCTGAGTTTTTCTATGATTTTAGCCGGAGTAGTTAAGATCATATTGCTGTTTCTCGGCCATCTGAGGAGTGAGGTAAACTTCAGATCAGGGGACAGCAGGCAGATTAATCTGCAAAGAGGTATGTAGCAGTTTATTATTTTCTGACATGGAATTGATGAGAAAATCCTGCCATACCGTTATAATGTAAACTCAGCCTTGAATGCAGTAGATGTAGCTGATATCAGGCTGTCATGTATGTATATTTTACACTTCAGTTTTCTGGGAAATGGTACTTCTCTGGCTTTTAAACTGTATACATAGACTTAACCTATTTTGCAGGGACTTGCAATAGGTTTTAAATGACAATTAATTATTGAGGTAAAATGTTTTTTTGCTGGCATGTAAAAACGTTTTTTTTCTCTGAGGTACTGGGTGAAAAAATGTTTTGGGCACTTTTTTTCCACTTGGCAATAGTTTTGATTTAAATTAGAGCAGTTCACTGATCCCTCTCACTGTTATGTGTGTGGGGGAGGGGCCATTTTGGTGCTTTCACTATGCATCAGAAAAACTCAGTCAGAGGTTCATTTTCTTCCTGCATGATCCGGTTCATCTCTACAGAGTTCAGGGATCTCAAGAGTCTTTTTTGAGGGAAGTAATCATACAGCAGAGCTGTGCTGATTGTATTGACTGTGATATAAAAAACGTTTATTTGTGTATTTTTTTTCTGCTGCCTGGGTTAGTTATCATTTGCTGAGGGGAACAATCCTTTGCTAAAACTGTATATTCTGACAAAGATTGATGCTATAACTTAATTATTTTATCTGTTATAATATTTTTCTGTGCTTCTTAAAGGCACAGTTCGTTTTCATATTATTTGTAAATTACTTTGAAAAGTATTTCCAAGTTGCTGTTTATTTGCTAGTGTGTTAAACATGTCTGATTCAGAGGAAGATATCTGTGCTATATGTGTTAATGCCAAAGTGGAGCCCAATAGAAATTTATGTACTAAATGTATTGATGCTACTTTAAAAAATAGTCAATCTGTACAAATTGAACATATTTCACCAAACAACGAGGGGAGAGTTATGCCGACTAACTCGCCTCACGTGTCAGTACCTGCATCTCCCGCTCAGGAGGTGCGTGATATTGTAGCGCCGAGTGCATCTGGGCGGCCATTACAAATCACATTACAAGATATGGCTACTGTTATGACTGAAGTTTTGGCTAAACTACCAGAACTAAGAGGTAAACGTGATCACTCTGGGATGAGAACAGAGTGCGCTGATAATGCAAGGGCCATGTCTGATACTGCGTCACAGTTTGCAGAACATGAAGACGGAGAGCTTCATTCTGTGGGTGACGGTTCTGATCCAAATAAACTGGACTCAGACATTTCAAATTTTAAATTTAAGCTTGAGAACCTCCGTGTGTTACTAGGGGAGGTATTAGCGGCTCTGAATGATTGTAACACAGTTGCAATCCCAGAAAAAATGTGTAGGTTGGATAAATATTTTGCGGTACCGACGAGTACTGACGTTTTTCCTATACCTAAGAGACTTACTGAGATTGTTACTAAGGAGTGGGATAGACCCGGTGTGCCTTTCTCACCCCCTCCTATATTCAGAAAAATGTTTCCAATAGACGCCGCCACACGGGACTTATGGCCAATGGTCCCTAAGGTGGAGGGAGCAGTTTCTACTTTAGCTAAGCGTACCACTATCCCAGTGGAGGATAGCTGTGCTTTTTCAGATCCAATGGATAAAAAATTAGAGGGTTACCTTAAGAAAATGTTTGTTCAACAAGGGTTTATATTGCAACCTCTTGCATGTATTGCGCCTGTCACGGCTGCAGCAGCATTTTGGTTTGAGTCTCTGGAAGAGACACTTCAATCATCCACACTAGATGACATCACACACAAACTTAAATTCCTTAAGTTAGCTAATTCATTTATTTCAGATGCCGTAGTACATTTAACTAAACTTGCGGCTAAAAATTCAGGATTCGCCATTCAGGCACGCAGAGCTCTGTGGCTAAAATCCTGGTCAGCTGATGTTACGTCTAAATCTAAATTGCTTAATATTCCTTTCAAAGGGCAGACCTTATTCGGGCCCGGCTTTAAAGAGATTATTGATGACATTACAGGAGGTAAAGGTCATGCCCTGCCTCAGGACAAGTCCAAAGCCAAGGCTAGACAGTCCAATTTTCGTTCCTTTCGTAATTTCAAAGCAGGAGCAGCATCAACTTCCTCTGCACCAAAACAGGAAGGAGCTGTTGCTCGCTACAGACAAGGCTGGAAACCTAACCAGTCCTGGAACAGGGGCAAACAGGCCAGAAAACCTGCTGCTGCCCCTAAGACAGCATGAATTGAGGGCCCCCGATCCGGGACCGGATCTAGTGGGGGGCAGACTTTCCCTCTTCGCCCAGGCTTGGGCAAGAGATGTTCAGGATCCCTGGGCGTTAGAGATCATATCTCAGGGATACCTTCTGGACTTCAAATCCTCTCCCCCAAGAGGGAGATTTCATCTGTCAAGGTTGTCAACAAACCTAACAAAGAAGGAAGCGTTTCTACGCTGCGTACAAGATCTTTTATTAATGGGAGTGATCCATCCAGTTCCGCGGTTGGAACAAGGACAAGGGTTTTACTCAAATCTGTTTGTAGTTCCCAAAAAAGAGGGAACCTTCAGGCCAATCTTGGATTTAAAGATCCTAAACAAATTCCTAAGAGTTCCATCGTTCAAGATGGAAACTATTCGAACAATTTTGCCCATGATCCAAGAGGGTCAGTACTTGACCACAGTGGATTTAAAGGATGCTTACCTTCACATACCGATTCACAGAAGTCATTACCGGTATCTAAGGTTTGCCTTTTTAGACAGGCATTACCAGTTTGTAGCTCTTCCATTCGGACTGGCTACGGCTCCAAGAATCTTCACAAAGGTTCTGGGCACTCTTCTGGCGGTACTAAGACCGCGAGGAATTTCAGTAGCTCCGTACTTAGACGACATACTGATACAAGCTTCAAGCTTTCAAACTGCCAAATCTCATACAGAGATAGTACTGGCATTTCTAAGGTCGCATGGATGGAAAGTGAACGAAGAGAAAAGTTCTCTCTTTCCACTCACAAGAGTTCCCTTCCTGGGGACTCTGATAGATTCTGTAGAAATGAAGATTTACCTGACAGAGGACAGGTTAACAAAACTTCAAAGTGCATGCCGTGTCCTTCATTCCATTCAAGAGACCAGAAATTCTCTTCTATGGTGGCTTTATCGGCCACATCTGTCCAGGGGAATGCCATTCAGCAGGCCAGACTGGTCAATTGTAACAACAGACGCCAGCCTACTAGGTTGGGGCGCTGTCTGGAATTCTCTGAAGGCTCAGGGACTATGGAATCAGGAGGAGAGTCTTCTTCCAATAAACATTCTGGAATTGAGAGCAGTCCTCAATGCTCTTCTGGCTTGGCCCCAGTTAGCAACTCGGGGGTTCATCAGGTTCCAGTCGGACAACATCACGACTGTAGCTTATATCAACCATCAGGGAGGGACAAGAAGCTCCCTAGCAATGATGGAAGTATCGAAGATAATTCGCTGGGCAGAGTCTCACTCTTGCCACCTGTCTGCAATCCACATCCCGGGTGTGGAGAACTGGGAGGCGGATTTCTTAAGTCGTCAGACTTTTCATCCGGGGGAGTGGGAACTTCATCCAGAGGTCTTTGCCCAAATACTTCGACGTTGGGGCAAACCAGAGATAGATCTCATGGCGTCTCGACAGAACGCCAAGCTTCCGCGCTACGGGTCCAGATCCAGGGATCCGGGAGCGGTCCTGATAGATGCCTTGACAGCACCATGGACCTTCAGGATGGCTCATGTGTTTCCACCTTTCCCGATGCTTCCTCGATTGATTGCCAGAATCAAACAGGAGAAAGCATCAGTGATTCTAATAGCGCCTGCATGGCCACGCAGGACTTGGTATACAGATCTGGTGGACATGTCATTCTGTCCACCTTGGTCGTTACCTCTGAAACAGGACCTTCTGATTCAGGGTCCTTTCAAACATCAAAATCTAACTTCTCTGAAGCTGACTGCTTGGAAATTGAACGCTTGATCTTATCAAAGCGTGGTTTTTCTGAGTCAGTTATTGATACCTTAATACAGGCTAGGAAGCCTGTTACCAGAAAGATTTACCATAAAATATGGCGTAAATACCTATATTGGTGCGAATCCAAAGGTTACTCTTGGAGTAAGGTTAGGATTCCTAGGATATTGTCTTTTCTACAAGAAGGTTTAGAAAAGGGGTTATCCGCTAGTTCCTTAAAGGGACAGATCTCAGCTCTGTCCATTCTGTTACACAAGCGTCTGTCAGAAGTTCCAGACGTTCAGGCTTTTTGTCAGGCTTTGGCCAGGATTAAACCTGTGTTTAAAGCTGTGGCTCCACCATGGAGTTTAAACCTTGTTCTTAACGTTTTACAGGGTTTTCCGTTTGAACCCCTTCATTCCATTGATATAAAGTTGTTATCTTGGAAAGTTCTATTTTTAATGGCTATTTCCTCGGCTCGAAGAGTCTCTGAGTTATCAGCCTTACATTGTGATTCTCCTTATTTGATTTTTCACTCGGATAAGGTAGTTCTGCGTACTAAGCCTGGGTTCTTACCTAAGGTAGTCACTAACAGGAATATCAATCAGGAGATTGTTGTTCCATCCTTGTGCCCAAATCCTTCTTCGAGGAAGGAACGTCTTTTGCACAATCTGGATGTAGTTCGTGCCCTTAAATTTTATTTACAGGCAACTAAAGATTTTCGACAAACGTCTTCCCTGTTTGTCGTTTACTCTGGTCAGAGGAGAGGTCAAAAAGCTTCTGCTACCTCTCTCTCTTTTTGGCTTCGTAGCATAATTCGTTTAGCTTATGAGACTGCTGGACAGCAGCCTCCTGAAAGAATTACAGCTCATTCCACTAGAGCTGTGGCTTCCACTTGGGCCTTTAAGAATGAGGCCTCTGTTGAACAGATTTGCAAGGCTGCAACTTGGTCTTCGCTTCATACTTTTTCCAAATTTTACAAATTTGACACTTTTGCTTCCTCGGAGGCTATTTTTGGGAGAAAGGTTCTTCAGGCAGTGGTTCCTTCTGTATAAAGAGCCTGCCTATCCCTCCCGTCATCCGTGTACTTTTGCTTTGGTATTGGTATCCCACAAGTAATGATGACCCGTGGACTGATCACACTTAACAGAAGAAAACATAATTTATGCTTACCTGATAAATTCCTTTCTTCTGTAGTGTGATCAGTCCACGGCCCGCCCTGTTTTTTAAGGCAGGTAAATATTTTTTAAATTATACTCCAGTCACCACTACACCCTTGGCTTCTCCTTTCTCGTTGGTCCTTGGTCGAATGACTGGAGGTGACGTAGAGGGGAGGAGCTATATAGCAACTCTGCTGGGTGAATCCTCTTGCACTTCCTGTAGGGGAGCAGTTAATATCCCACAAGTAATGATGACCCGTGGACTGATCACACTACAGAAGAAAGGAATTTATCAGGTAAGCATAAATTATGTTTTTTAGAAAATCTTGTCCAACGTAGAGCTTTAGAGATCGGCCTCCAAATCTTAATGAATCATTTAAATGCTTCTTTAAAATTAATTTTTGAATTCTTTGAAGTTGCTGTTTTTAAAGGAATCTCACTGTACTGTTATGGTTTACAGGTGCTGTGAGTCCTTTGTCAGAGGAGCACCACACCAAGCAAGATGTTCTACTGCTGCAGACTTTGCGGTTTCTGTGTCTTTCCGCTTCAGCAGCCAATAATCAGGTGGTTGCGTTCAGATCTTCTGATGTGTGGAGGAAACTTCTCAACCTCATTGACAATAATGCTCTGGACACAAGCAAACCTTTGCATCTTCATGTGGTGAGCAGGGCCGGTTCAAGACATTGTGCTGCCTGGGTCCGATAATGAAATTACGCCCCCCCCTCCACTTAAAAGGGATATGAAACCCAATTTGTTTCTTTCATGATTCAGGTGTGATTTTAAACAACTTTCCATTATACTTCTATTATCTAATTTGTTTTGTACTCTTGGCATCCTTTGTTCAAAAGGATTCCCAGGTAGGCCAATGAGCTGCTTATTGGTGCTTGCACATATGTACTTCATGTTATTGGCTCAACTGGTGTTCAGCTAGCTCCCAGTAGTACTTTGCGGCTTCTTCAAAGGATAACAAGAAAATGAAGTCAATTAGACAAAAGAAGAAAATTGGAAAGTTGTTTAAAATAATATACTCTATTTGAATCATAAAAGAAAAAAATGTGGGTTTCATATCCCTTTAAAAAGCCTGCCTGGTGTCTGTAGGCAACCTGACCCTGAACCAATTCTTATGCAGTGTCTGGTGTGGGAGAGACACAGGAGAGGACTGGCACCTTTTGACCCAGGTGGCAAGTACAACCACATGGTCTTACAAAAGAAATACATATGTACAGTGTATAAGTAAACAGAGGTCCCCTCTGCCTCACACACACAGCCCCTTCCCCAGTACCTTATATACAGTATATTATAATTTGGTATATATATTTATAATTATAGAGTGCATTGCAACCCCTGAGCAGAACTTGGCCAGTGAGACCAGCAGCTGCACATAGCTGACAATCACAAGCATATCAGCCACAGATTCACTGCAGGTTTCTTTGTTCCACAGTTGCAGCTTCTACAGTGTTACCAATTACAGCATTTTACTTTTAGACTGGCATGTCCTTTTAATGAAATCAAACATTATTATTAATTCTGGAAAAAATAAAAGATGTATTGCCTGGACCAAAAGCAGAACATGTTTTAAAACAATAAATCAGGGAGATCAGTCAAAATTAATAAAGTAATTTCTAAAATCCTGAAACATAAGTAAAAGCAACAACTAATCAAAATATAATGCCTAATTTTATACTTTATTTCTGATGATAGAATATTACCCTAACACAAAGCAGCTGAGAGAAGAGGTCTGCAAAATTGGGCACATTTAAAAGTGTTTACTTATTGTAAGATTTTAATAGTGTAGATTAAGCACTTTATTTTGCTAATTGTTAATTTAATCATTTGCATGTACATTATTATTTATTATTATTATCGGTTATTTGTAGAGCGCCAACAGATTCCGCCGCGCTATATGTACATGCATATAATTAATGGTTAAGCCAACTATATAAAATGTCAGATAAAAGTAACATAGTCCCTCTCTAGAACAATGCAATGGGCAACCCTGCAAATGTAAAGCTGACCCTAGGTCTGACCTCCTGTACTGACACTGTCAAGGTAAAGTCTGTGCTCTCAATCAGAAACAAAGGATTTCATCTGACACACAGAACAAGAGGCAGGCTAACACTTCTCTCACCTCTATCTACCGTTCCGCAGGCAGCAAAGCTAGATCTGCCACATGATCACACAGGAATGTGTGTGTAGTTGTAGCAGTGAACAGCATAAGCATACGGTTATTATTAATGTCCAGTAGCAGCAGCTTAGCCCTCCATGATATAGCTCTCTGTTAGAACGTCACCCTTACACTAACACCCCTCCCTCCCCCATCCTCCCCTGCAAATAGCTTACACTCACAGGGCTGGAACTCTCAGACAGGCTCCCTGTGTGAACCGAGAGACCACTGAGCACAGATGAATTACATCTCTCGGTATTATTTCCAGGACTGTTAGCCTCCCTGCACTATATATATGCAGTGCTCTGAACGGCCACTACTTACTACCGGACATGTTGTAAACACTATGCCCATGTCCTTAGCCCAGTCAGCCCCTGTAAAAAAGGGCAGCAGTGCACCACTAAAAGATTATCTGATTTTTTTTTTACAAAGATGCAGCCTGCTACTCCATTCCTGCCACCATTAGTTATCTATCCAAGCTAGCCCCTTCCTCTTCGCAGAAGGATCCACGTGTGGGAAAGAGGTAGGCTAGAGGGGAGGAGGCTGCAAGTTATTGGTGGTCAGGGGTGAGTAGTGTGTGACATTACACTGGGGGCAGCATGATTTACTTGCACTGATAGCATGCATCATCATTGGCCATTTTTTAAGACAGACAGTGTTAGTGACACTGCTGCGCTGCCAGTAATTAGAAATAAACTGACCATCTTACTGCTGCAACGCAGTCATAGACTTCTCTAAGTTTATGCCCCTGCTGAGGTATCCTTAGCTTACTGGAGCTGCCTGTTAGGGAAAGGAGGGCAGAGATTATAAGAAAGGAGCGTGGTGGTGGGATGGGACTGAATCTGGCTCTCAGTTACTGAAGTGACGCTCCAATCTCCCTCCCGATGCAGTCATGTTGATAGCGCAACCTGTTGCTGCAACTGCAAGGGCAGGAGGAGTGACAGAGCTAGCACAGGACAGTAGGAGTGGTATGACCCGACATGACAGTGACAAGCTCAGTCACTGAAGTGCCGTCCCCTCTTAAGTGCCGTCTGGGGCCGGTGGACCCACTTGGTCCCATCATTAAGCCAGCCCTGGTGGTGAGCTACTAACAGATAATACTTTGGAGAAATAATGTAGAAACAAGTTCATATTCATTTATTTAAAATGTTGTATTCATGCTTATTTATGTGTTTTCTCAATAAAAAATAATAATAAAAAAAACAAAAAAACGTATAACACAGGCATACAAGTATAGGGAACCTACAGCAGGATTACGCTGAAAGCCCAGAAATCAAAACAACACACACAAAAAAGTCTGTCCTCATTTTTTGTCCCTATTATCATCAATTGAGGCCACACTTGGACTTTGTACAACAATGTGAACTAGATAGTATAATTAATGGATTTTATAAAGATACAGTCACACGTGAACCTTAAGCTAGATTATAGTCAAAACTAAATTACATAAATAATGTAGAATGTTAAAAGTAAAAGCCAACTGTACAACTTGCTAATGTACGAAGATGAAAAAACAGCACCATGTAGGTATAACTTTCTGGCGAAAAAGGGGAGATAACGCTATAAGCACATAAACGCTTCCAGGAAGATGCATGGTCAAGATGGTAAATAATGTCTGATGTTTGAGGACAATAACATACCACATATATATATAATTAGATGCTATGTGACCTTGCTTTATTAACAATGTGAACATGGCCATCTAGTGTCCATATGGAATAAGTGAGCTAATTGATGCTAATGTTAGGGTAGTCTTTACACTTAAAATACCATTCTTTTATAAAATATATAAATAGTATTTAACAAGTTACCAGACAGAGGTAATTATAGTTTGCAAAGTGATTTTAAAAACAAGTAACACTGGAAATATGTCTTGAATATATAAATGGCAAGAGACAGGTCTACTATCTGTTGACCTTCCAAATTTCAAGCAACATTTTTAGACTTTTGAATTATAAGTCTGATTAAACTGGCAGATAATGTTCTTTACAAACTCATAGCAGTATCATCTAAAAATCACAACTGTATGTGTCAAATATTTTTTTGTATAGTTTATTTCATTACATAAATAACCATACTGCTCAGATCTACCGCTGCGGAATCTGCTGGCGCTCTACAAATAACCGATAATAATAATAATAATCTACTCACTGTTTTCATAAGTCATAGGGTATTTATAAGATCATTTAGGACTGCTTACATTTTCTTCTTAAATGGAAAGAGTGCACAGCTGCATTCATTACTTTGGGGAATTAAGAACCTGGCCATCAGGAGGAGGCAAAGACACCCCAGCCAAAGGCTTAAATAATACTCCCACTCCCCTCATCCCCCAGTCATTATTTGCCTTTTGTCCCAGAAGGTTGGCAGAGAAGTGTCAGAATTTTATTTTTTTGTCTCTTATGGAGGGTAGTACTCTTCGGCATGGGACAGGTGTTTTAAGTAGTCCTGTCAGTCTCTCAGTGAGGACTTGGATGAAAGTTAGAGTCCGGAGATGCAGGGAGAATCTTTCTGCAAAACCATCCCGACTCATGTTAACAGCTCCTCAAGCAATCAGCGTTGTCGAACTTCGCTCCGCTGCCTGCTTTCTTCTCTCAAGTCCATGGCGGAGGGGATGCTACTATCTGTCACACTTGAAAGGCTGTGTTCCTGTTCCATATCGTAGATTCCGGTAAGATCATTTCATTTTACTTTATTTCTGAATGTCCTGTAATGTGAATGTTTCCCGAAAGGCTATCACCTTGCGGGTCTAACTTAACATAAGGGTCTCAGTGAGTCTCTTTTGGTATCTTGGAATCGAGGGTTTATATCTCCTGAGGGAGGTTATTGAACAGGTGGGTTTATAATAATGTTTGTTATGTGATTCAACCTGCTTATATGTGATGTTTATGGGCTCGTGGTTGGAACATTGAGGCCTTTGGAAGTGACGCAGCCTTTTGGTTGGGCGCTTTTTTTTTACTGTACGGGGTCACCTTGTGATCAGGTGTGGTTACTTTCTGTTTTCCATTTCCGCAATCCCGACTGTGTGGCGAAGGAAATATTCTAGTCCGCAGCGGTCTTGTCATAGGAGGTGGTGAGTCCCCCAAGCCATTGTGGGTGTCAGGTGCCGTTTTTGTGTTACTACTTAAGTCCATATTTATATATCCTCCATCCAGTTATGGAGTATTCTGATGCTGAGACTGTGCTTATTTCAGATTCAGTTACGGAGGATTCTGATACTGAGACTATTTTGATTTCAGATTCTGTGTCCGGTGACAAATCCGGATTGGCCTCGTTGACACATGTCAACCAGTTTTGTTCCGTATGCCATATGAGAGCGCCTTGTTCCTCGGGCTCGGGGAATCAAGGCACAGCTGAGCCATCAACCTCTGGGGGTCCTGTCCTCCAAGAGGCGAGTTTCCTACCAATTCATACTTCTACAGATGCGGGTAACCCAGTTTGATTCCTCCATGCAGGGTGGCATGTTCCCCCCGGAGGTTGCAGCACGTTTTCGCTTCCACATAATGTTGGTGATTGTTCGTCTGCGGAGTCCAGACATTTATTTAAGAATGTGCTTGTGCCCTATTGTCCCAGGCCTTCCGCCTTGGGGAGGGCCTCTACAGTTCCCCGTGAGTGTAACTGTTCCTGAGTTTTGTGCCTTTCGTTACAGGATTGCACGCCTTTGCGTATTGCTCAGACATGTTTTTCAATTATTGAATGACCCTATCGTTACCAGGTACAGGGATTTTCAGTCTGCTACTTTGAATGGTGCACCTCATTAGGTACGGTAGAAGCACCGAGTGCTCAAGTTATCATGCTCAACTAAGCATTCGAGAGGACCTGTGGGTCCGTAAGGCGGGAAGGATTCTTTCAGTCCTTATAGCCTTCAGTCATAGATGACCGGGTCAGGGGAGTTTTTTCCGCTGCATCACTCTATCTGACATCTGATATCATCAGAACCTAGTGTTTTCCTCCCCCATGCGGTGGAGGGTTGGAGGGCTTAGCGCCCCATTGCCACAATTTGAGCGGTTTGGCCTTCGGTTTTAGGCCTCTGTATTGCCCTTGGGGGCTTTATCCAACAGCTTGTATCAGAATAGGCTGTCTAGCATGGAGATTTTCAGTTTGAAACCAGTTGCAGCTCTTGGCACCTTGCAGGTGTGCGCATATGCTATTTATTGTGTATCTAGATACAGCTCTTACTCTTGACGTGTACCTTCGGGTCTCCTTCCATTGTTTCCGGGTGATTTGGATCTCCTTTTAGGGATCTGTATTTCCGGTTGATGGTTGATCCCTGTAGAGACTTTGCTTAGCTTGGGGGTTCCCGAAGCTGGGAAGGCTTAGCACCTTTCTCTTCCCTGTGTCCTCTGCTGGTGTGGAGGTGATGGGGAGACTAACCCTGCTGGAAGGGTTTTTTTTTTTACCTCGAGGTATCCCTTATGTTGTCCTGAGGCCTTGTGATGTCTCTTCATAAGACTTCTAGCCTTGCTTCTTGGAGCGTTGGACTAGGGGTGGTTCCTTCCTTTGGTGGGGGTTTTCTTGCTATCTGCATTCTCTTGATATGCATTCATATCCCTTGTATCTGGCTTTTTGGCCAGTTGGGGTGTTTAGATTTAGGGTAAGGTGCCCGGACCTGTTTTTCTTCCTGAGACTTCCGGTTGCTGAGGCTTTGCTTGGCTTTTTTTCTGACCCAGTCTTGGGTTGTTTTGGAATCTTGTATCTCAGGGCTGATCGGGGTGTTCCACGGTAGTGGGAACTTGGGCTATGTCCTTGCTCCATCTATCTGACCTGGTCATGATGGCCAGGTTTTCGGAGTATTTATTACTCTTTGCAACAGAGCAGCACAGGTGCTCTAGGCTTAGCTTTGTGACTTGCGCCTCAAGAGTTGTTGGTTCATACCCAGCTGCTGGCACTGGATGTCCAACTTCTGGTGCGCCTTGCGGTTGCATTCCCTTGGTCAGCTTTCCAGTGTAACCTGTGGATTCCCTGCTCTGCAGGTGAATGGGTTGGCTGTGTCTCTGCTTGGCAAGCTACTTGGGGGGGTCCTTTTCTAGGACATTCGTGTTGGGGATTTATCTTCCCATTAGCCGGTGACTTCTGGCCTTGAAGACAGTTGGCGCCCTTTTGGCCTCATCACTTTTCTTTAGGGGATATTCTCCTTCCTAGGGAGATGGAGTCCTTTCTTGGGGCTTCTCCTGGTTGGGAGGTGGAAAGGGATGGGTTCCCCCTGGGGTCTTGCTGGCTCCAAGTCAGACTTGTTGGGCCTTTTTTTTTGTTAGATCCTTAGGTCTAGGGGCCTGTTGTCTGTTTTCGGAGTCGGGTTGTGGCTGTGCTATCCTTACGCTCGTTCCTGTACCAGTTTCGGGATTCTTTTGTTCCCCGGTCAGGGATCCCTGTGGCTGGGTTGGTCCAGCGGAATGGGGGTTTGCAGGTCAGGATGGCCGAGCGGTCTGAGGCGCTGGGGTCAGGGTGCAGTCTCCTCTGGATGTGTGGGGTTTGTTGAGTCTTTCCTGTTAGCTCAGTCTGCTAGGATACAGACTTTCCTTTCAACTTGCTCCATTGCTTTTTAAAAGGGGGGTTTCCTCTTCCTTAGGGCTCTGAAGTTATACTCTCCTTCTCGGGGGGCCTCGATTGAGGTTTTGTGTTCCCCTTTTTAGAGACCTGTGTACGGGTCCGGCGAGTTAGGTTGCCTGGAGCGTGCCCTCTGTCTGGGGGTTGATTTTGCAGTCTTCTCTTGCTTGACTGCTTCTTCCTCGCAAGTACCCTCTGTGTCGTCCTGTTGTTTTCCAACTTGGGATTTTCGACTGGGTCTCTTACACATTTTTTTTTGTGGTTGAATACTTTGGTATTCTATGTTCCGACGCTGGGAGGATTTTGCCTTTTTGGTTGCATTCAGTACTTGCAGAATGTTGGAGAGAAGTTTTTTTCGGTCTCTGTGCCCGGTTTTATCGCGGTTTTTGCTGGTATAGGCGTGGCCTCCTTCCCGGTTTGGGCCCCTTTGGGTCTTTGTGTGTAGGGCTCACTATTGGAGGTGTTATATTTTAGAGGGGTCTTTTGGTTTCCTCGGTTCTCCTTTTCCTTGTCCCCTTACGGGTTTTCGGCTGATGTTCCCTTCATTAGTGGGGTGTGAGTGGTTGGGGATCGTCTGTTGGGTGACGGTGTCTCCTGGAGGACTGTTGGCTCAGTCGAGTCCGTTTTGCGGTCTCTAGCTCGGCTTCTGGACTAGCTGCAAGTCAGTGTCCTTGGGGCTTTTCCTTTTAAAAAATTTCTCTGCTTCGGACGAAGCAGGGATTTTTATTGGGTAGAGGTTAAGGTTTGGTGCGCTCAGTATAGGCTGGCTTTTGTACCCTCCCGTCTTGACATTCTGTGTCCTCTATAGCTTGGGTATTGTTTTCCCAAAAGTAATGAATGCAGCTGTTGACTCTTTCCATTTAAGAAGAAAAACATAAATGATGCTTACCTGATGATAATTTCTTTTCTTCTGATGTAAAGAGTCCACAGCTCCCCACCCTTAATTTTATGTGGGGCGTCCTTTTATTCTTCTGGCACTTTTCACCCTGATATTTCTTCTACTGTTCCTTGTTCCTCAGCAGAATGACTGGGGGATGAGGGGAGTGGGAGGAGTATTTAAGCCTTTGGCTGGGGTGTCTTTGCCTCCTTCTGGTTGCCAGGTTCTTAATTCCCAAAAGTGATGAATGCAGCTGTGGACTCTTTCCATTAGAAGAAAAGGAAATTATCAGGTAAGCATATTTGATGTTTTTTCTCTGTGCTACATAAAAGATTTTATTAAAGAATAGACCCACTATCTTGTTACAAAAACTACTCAACCAACTCACATGAATTTTTGAAGGTTTCTTGTCCTTTCTAGTCTAACTACGAACACATTTCAGGACATTTTATTTTACAGTTCCTGAGGTATAAGCATGTGAAAATGCAAACCTGAATTTTGATGGCTTTGCTTTGGAAGCAAACAAGCAAGTGCTCACAATATGTGGTATTGAAGAAATGAGATAGGAGAAGGCCTAGGGGGGGAGTACAAAGAAATAAAATGCCAGCAACCATTTTAATTCAATAAAAAACCATGGTTAAATTTAATAAAAGTAACAAACACATTCCTGCATAAATATTAAAGGGACATGTTACCCTTGTTTGAAATCTCATAAAAGTGACTAAAAAAATATCACATGAAAATGATTATGATAAAGGAAGATATTTTATCTTAAAATTCCCTCATTAGCCACATCTCACTGATTAGCCACATCCCACTGTAAAGGGACCTTAAACATCCAATCATGATGCTAGTCCTGGGACTTACAAGGGAGCCTGCATTTGGTATGTGCAAAATCAGTTACATTATTTCCCCTTTTATTAAGAAATCTTGCTTTATCATTGTGAAATCTTATGCGATTATAGAAAAATCACAGAAAAGCAAAATAGAATCTCAGCACTAATGATGATTGGCTGCTTGTTTTTGTTTTTTACCATGCAGATAACAATACATAGTAGATGAGTGGCAACTAACTGCTCCCATGTTGATTAACAAGTCCCCTTAACTTATATTAAATGAGAACTATAACCATGAGCTGATATATTCCATTTAACAGGAAGATTAACAGCACTGAAATAAATCAACAACTTTATTTATAACTAGTATTAACTTGTATGTGGGATAATCAATTGGCCTTCTAAATAAATACATTTTATTTTTTTTAAACTTTTCAAACTTTTCTTTTTTTCCCAATGATTTGCAAAATTTTGCTAACAAAATATTTGAAATCCTGCGGCCAGTTTTTGTGCGGCCTAGCAGTGAAACCGTTATTTAGGTAACCGATCCCTGCAATTAGCAAACACTGCACAATGCAGACTGTAAGGTATGGTTCTCATATAACTGTTACACTGCTGCACCTCACACAAAACTAGCCTTAGAGGGAACACTGCTGCTGAGTGTGTCCTTTAATTATGGTCAATTAGTGTCAGCTGCATCTGAGTTATTTCACTGTTGTAAGCAATCACTGTATAGTAGGTAGCTTGTTCAGGTAATTTTACAGCAGTTTGTAGCATATTTTTAGCTTCTTAGAGAAAATGTGACAAGCAAAACTATCACAGCAATAACAAGCATTATAAATTCTGTATATATTGTGTTTCATTCATTACTACTCATTAGTTGTTTAAATTCCCCTAATCACCATATCATACTTGCACAGTATTTCAATGCATATTTGTTTAAAAAATATTTTAACCCGCTGGTTGCCAGGGATCATTCTGAAGTATATAGGGTTAAACGTTTTAAACCATTTCTTATTTTTCCACAGTACATTGTTTCAGGTTTTTAAAGAAATGGGATATTGATCCTAAAACGTTTTGCGTTGTATGTAAAATTTGTTTATGTATCTGTTAGTGATTTCTTTTTCCTTCTAATATACTATGCAATTTTAGTATTTACAGTTATTGAGTGAACTTCCCATGGAAGATGCTTCACAGCCAGTTGATGATATTCTCACCTTACTGAAACCTCTTCCGTAAGTTCCTGTACAGTGTAACATTTATTCCACTTGCTGCTGGTATTGGCTGGTTCTGATCTGGTCTCTTTTCTTATAGAGAGGTCTGCTCTACGTATCGTAGAGACCAAGAGATCTGTACTGCTATTCTAACAAGGCTGCTTCCTGTGGTTGTGAGCTTAGGACAGGACCAGGCAGACAGTGATGAGCGGTGTGATGCGGAGGGACAGCTCCTAAATGTGGTGCAGGCTTTTTGGTATGGCTAAAACATTATGTTAAATTAGTACAATAAGTCTTAGCCGTGTTGTACTAGGTTTTTCCCCCAAAGTTTTTATATTTGAGACATACAAGTCCTGCATCAAATAACTTAACAAACTTTACACCAAGTGGTACAATTGATGGTACAATAGTGTTTGATGTTAGATTAACAATATTATTCTTTAAGCTGCAAAATTTATAAAAACGTGGAAGACATAACGTTTTGGGGATGCAGTGTGTATGTCATTCTGAATTTGCTCAATACTGCACCTTGATACTTGACAGATATTGCTATGTTTGCAACCAATCACAATGGAATACAATTGTTAACTTGTTTGTTTATTCACAAAAGGCCAGATTACTAGTATTTATCGCCCCCTCATGGGAACTACGCTAGAATTAAGCTTTTTGCGTACATCAAGTTGTGCTTGTATTACAAGTTGAAAGTAAAAAGTTTTTGCTTGCACGCTAATCCAAGGCATGTAAAAACCTGAATATCCTGCGCACGTTAACGTATACCCCCATAGAAGTCAATAAAGCAAAAAAATAAATACAAATAACATATTCTGCTATGTGCAGAACATTGGAAGGTGAAATATTTACAGCAAATACATAGTTAAAACCTTTGCATAAATATGTTTTTCTTCTTAAATGGAAAGAGTCTACAGCTGCATTCATTACTTTTGGGAAATAAGAACCTGGCCACCAAGAGGAGGAAAAGACAACCCAGCCAAAGGCTTAAATACCACTCCCACTCCCCTCATCCCCCAGTCATTCTTTGTCTTTCGTCCCAGGAGGATGGCAGAGAAGTGTCAGAATTTTTAATTTTTGTTTTTGTCTCTTATGGAGGGTAGTACTCTTCGGCATGGGACAGGTGTTTTAAGTAGTCCTGTCAGTCTCTCAGTGAGAGCTTTGATGAAAGTTATAGTCCGGAGATGGAGGGAGTTTCTTTCTGCGAAACCATCCCGACTCATATTAACAGCTCCTCAAGCAATCAGCATTGTCTAACTTTGCTTCGCTGCCTTCTTTCTTCTCTCAAGTCCATGGCGGAGGCAATGCTACTATCCGTAACACTTGAAGGGCCGTGTTCCTGTTCCACAGCGTAGATTCCGGTAAGATTGTTTCATTTTACTTTATTTGCAATGTACTGTAATCTGAATATTTCCCGAGAGGCTACCACCTTGCGGGTCTAACTATAACATAAGGGTCTCAGTGAGTCTCTTTTAGTATCTTGGAATCGAGGGTTAATATCTCATGTTTGTTATGTGATTCAAGCTGCTTATGTACAATGTTTACAAGGCTCATGGTTGGAACATTGAGGCCTTTGGAAGTGACGCAGCCTTTTGGTTGGGCGCGCTTGTTTGGACTGTACGGTTCACCTTGTGTTCGGGCGTGGCTACGTTCCGTTGTTCCATTTCCGCATTCCCGACCGTGTGGCGAAGGAAATTTTCTAGTTCGCAGGGGTCTGGTCATAGGAGGTGGTGAGTGCTCCAGCCATTGGGGGTGTCAGGTGCCGTTTTAGTTTTCACTACTTTAGTCCATATTTAAATATCCTCTATCCAGTTATTGAGGATTCTGATGCTGAGACTGTGTTAATTTCAGATTCAATTACAGAGGATTCTGATAGAGACTATTTTGATTTCAGATTCTGTGTCCAGTAATGAATCCGGAGTGGCCTCGTTGACGCCTGTCAACCAGTTTTGTTCCATATGCCATTTCAGAGCGCCTGGTTCCTCGGACTTGGGGAATCAAGGGACTGCTGAGCCATCCACCTCTGGGGGTCCTGTCCTCCGAGAGGCGAGTTCCCTACCAAATCACACATGTGGGTAATCCATTTCTTTCATGTAATTGGCAAGAGTCCATGAGCTAGTGACATGGGATATACAATCCTACCAGGAGGGGCAAAGTTTCCCAAACCTCAAAATGCCTATAAATACACCCCTCACCACACCCACAATTCAGTTTTACAAACTTTGCCTCCTATGGAGGTGGTGAAGTAAGTTTGTGCTAAGATTTCTACGTTGATATGCGCTTCTCAGCATTGTTGAAGCCCGAATCCTCTCAGAGTACAGCGAATGTCAGAGGGACGTGAAGGGAGTATCACCTATTGGATACGATGATTTCCCTAACGGGGGTCTTTTTTATGGGTTCTCTGTTATCGGTCGTAGAGATTCATCTCCTACCTCCCTTTTCAGATCGACGATATACTCTCAAATTTACCATTACCTCTACTAAAGAACTGTTTTAGTACTGGTTTGGCTATCTGCTATATGTGGATGGGTGTCTTTTGGTAAGTATGTTTTTATTACTTAAGACACTCTCAGCTATGGTTTGGCACTTTATGCAAATTATGTAAAGTTCTAATTATATGTATTGTACTTATATTTGCCATGAGTCAGGTTAATGTATTTCCTTCTGCAGACTGTCAGTTTCATATTTGGGAATATAAACACTTTAAGAAATTTGTTTCTTACCTGGGGTTTAGTCTTTTTCAATTTTGACTACTTTTTCATTTGCGGGTATTAGGCCCGCGGGTGCGTCAAATGTTAGACTTTTGCGTCATTTTTGGCGCAAACTTTTTTGGAGCGGGAAATTACGTTTTTGACGCAACTTCGTAATTTCCGGCGTCATACGTGACGTCGAGACCTTTCACACGGCGGCATCATTAGTGATGCAAGTGTGTCATTTCCGGTCATTTTTGGCGCCAAAAAAGTTTACGTTACGTTGTGCGTCATACTTGGCGCCAAATTTTTTTCATTATTTCAATACCCCATTCATGTTTGCCTCCTGCTTTCTTCTCTATCAAGAGGCCTATGCTTTTGCATTTTTTCCCATTCCTGAAACTGTCATTTAAGGAAATAGATAATTTTGCTTTATATGTTGTTTTTTCTTTTACATTGAGCAAGATGTCCCAATCCGATCCTGTCTCTGAAGTTTCTGCTGCAACATTGCTGCCTGACATCGGTTCTACTAAAGCTAAGTGCATTTGTTGCAAAATTGTAGAAATTATTCCACCGAATGTCATTTGTAATAGTTGTCATAATAAACTTTTACATGCAGATAGTGTTTCTATCAGTAATAGTACATTACCAGTTGCAGTTCCTTCAACTTCTAATGTGTATGATATACCTGTAAATTTTAAAGAATTTGTTTCTGAATCTATTATGAAGGCTTTGTCTGCATTTCCACCTTCTAATAAACGTAAAAGGTCTTTTAAAACTTCTCATTTAGCTGATGAAATTTCAAATGACCAACAACATAATAATTCATCCTCTTCTGCTGAGGATCTATCTGAAACAGAAGATCCTTCCTCAGATATTGACACTGACAAATCTACTTTTCTCTTGTTAAGTGTGTTCAGTCCACGGGTCATCCATTACTTATGGGATATATTCTCCTTCCCAACAGGAAGTTGCAAGAGGATCACCCAAGCAGAGCTGCTATAGAGCTCCTCCCCTCACATGTCATATCCAGTCATTCTCTTGCAACCCTCAACAAAGAAGGAGGTCGCGAGAGGAGCTGGAGTTTTTACTTATCTATTCTTCAATCAAAAGTTTGTTATTTTAAATGGCACCGGAGTGTGCTGTTTTTCTATCTCAGGCAGTATTTGGAAGAAGAAACTGCCTGCGATTTTTTTTTTTCTATGATCTTAGCAGGCGTAACTAAGATCCACTGGCTGTTCTCGACATTCTGAGGAGTGGGGTAACTTCAGAAACTGGGAATAGCATGCGGGGTCCCCCGCAAATGAGGTATGTGCAGTACTTTATTTTCTGGGAATGGAATTGACTAAGAAAATACTGCTGTTACCGTATGATGTAAGTACAGCCTTAAAGGCAGTAGTGGCAACTGGTATCAGGCTGATAAATGTATGCGCAGTAGAGTTATTTTCTAGGGACTAGAATTTGACCGAGAAAATACTGTTAAAACTGAAATAATACTTAAGCCTTTTCTGCAGTGGTAGCGACTGGTAGCAGGCTTAGTGATAACTTTGCATAACATTGGAAAATGTTGCTTTTTAATAAAACGTTTACTGGCATGTTATTCGTTTTGTGAGGTACTTTGGTGATAAATCTCTTTGGGCATGATTTTTTTCCACATGGCTAACATTTTTTTCTGCATGGAAACCGTTATATCAGGGCTCCCACTGTTGTGATAGGAGTGGGAGGGACCTTGTTTTAGCGCCTTGTTGCGCAGTTAAAATTCTAGCACAGTCTTCCTGCTTCTTCCTCCTTGATCCAGGACGTCTCTAGAGCGCTCAGGGGTCTGCAAAATTCATTTGTGAGGGAGGTAATGAGTCACAGCAGATCTGTGACAGTGTGCTTGACTGTGATTAAAAGCGTTAAATCTTAATTGATATTCGTTTTATCCGTTTTGGGTATTGAGGGGTTAATCATCCTTTTGCTAATGGGTGCAATCCTCTGCTAATAATACACTTCTTGTTAAGAATTGTTTAATTATATCTGTATTTTTTGAAGCGCTGCAGCGTTTTTTATATTGCTTGTAAACTTATTGAAAGTGATTACCAAGCTTGATAGTTTCATTGCTAAGTCTGTTTAAACATGTCTGATTCAGAGGAAACTGTTTGTTCATCATGTACAAAAGCCAATGTGGAGCCCAATAGAACGATGTGTACCAATTGTATTGATATTGCTTTGAATAAAAGTCAATCTGTACCGATAAAGAAACTATCACCAGACAACGAGGGGGAAGTTATGCCGCCTAACTCTCCTCACGTGTCAGTACCTGCGTCTCCCGCTCGGGAGATGCGTAGGATTGAGACGCCAAGTACATCTAGGCCCTTACAAATCACTTTACATGATATGGCTAATGTTATGAAAGAAGTATTATATAATATGCCCGAATTAAGGGGCAAACGCGATAGCTCTGGGTTAAGGACAGAGCGCGCTGATGACACGAGAGCCATGTCTGATACTGCGTCACAATTTGCAGAACATGAGGACGGTGAGCTTCATTCTGTCGGTGACGGTTCTGATCCGGGGAGACCGGATTCAGAAATTTCAAATTTTAAATTTAAGCTTGAGAACCTCCGTGTGTTACTAGGGGAGGTATTAGCGGCTCTGAATGATTGCGACACAGTGGCAATTCCAGAGAAATTGTGTAGGTTGGATAGATACTATGCGGTACCGGTGTGTACTGACGTCTTTCCTATACCAAAAAGACTTACAGAAATTATTAGTAAGGAGTGGGATAGACCCGGTGTGCCTTTTTCCCCTCCCCTGATATTTAGAAAAATGTTCCCTATAGACGCCACCACACGAGACTTATGGCAGACAGTCCCTAAGGTGGAGGGAGCAGTTTCTACGTTAGCCAAGCGTACCACTATCCCGGTGGAGGATAGCTGTGCTTTCTCAGATCCAATGGATAAAAAATTAGAGGGTTATCTTAATAAAATGTTTGTTCAACAGGGTTTTATATTGCAGCCTCTTGCATGCATTGCGCCTGTCACGGCTGCAGCGGCATTCTGGTTTGAGTCTCTGGAAGAGGCGATTCGCACAGAGCCATTGGATGAGGCTTTGAGCAAAGTTAGAACCCTTAAGCAAGCTAATGCGTTTGTTTCAGATGCCGTAGTACATCTAACCAAACTTACGGCTAAAAATTCCGGATTCGCCATACAGGCGCGCAGAGCGCTCTGGCTTAAATCCTGGTCAGCGGATGTAACTTCCAAGTCTAAGCTACTTAACATTCCTTTCAAAGGGCAGACCTTATTCGGGCCCGGCTTGAAGGAAATTATTGCTGACATTACGGGAGGTAAGGGCCACGCCCTTCCTCAGGACAGGGCCAAACCAAAGACCAAACAGTCTAATTTTCGTGCCTTTCGTAACTTCAAGGCAGGAGCAGCATCGACTTCCTCCGCTCCAAAACAGGAAGGAACTACTGCTCGTTACAGACAGGGTTGGAAAGGCAACCAGTCATGGAACAAGGGCAAGCAGGCCAGAAAGCGTACTCCCGCCCCTAAGACAGCATGAAGACAGGGCCCCCTATCCGGAGATGGATTTAGTGGGGGGCAGACTTTCTCTCTTCGCCCAGGCTTGGGCAAGAGATGTGCAGGATCCCTGGACGTTAAAGATTATATCTCAGGGATACCTTCTGGATTTCAAAACCTCTCCTCCACAAGGGAGGTTCCATCTTTCGAGGTTATCAACAAACCTAGTAAAGAGAGAGGCATTTCTACAATGTGTACAAGACCTCTTAATCATGGGAGTGATCCACTCAGTTCCGCGATCGGAACAGGGACAAGGGTTTTACTCAAATCTATTTGTGGTTCCCAAAAAAGAGGCAACCTTCAGACCAATCTTGGATTTAAAGATCTTAAACAAATTCCTAAGGGTACCATCGTTCAAGATGGAAACCATTCGAACCATCCTACCCATGATCCAGGAGGGTCAATATATGACCACAGTGGACTTAAAGGATGCTTACCTTCATATATCAATTCACAAAGATCATTACCTAAAACCTAAGGTTTGCCTTTCTAGACAGGCATTACCAGTTTGAGGCTCTTCCCTTCGGGTTAGCCACGGCCCCGAGAATTTTTACGAAGGTTTTGAGCTCACTTCTGGCGGTACTAAGACCACGAGGCATAGCGGTGGCTCCGTACCTAGACGACATTCTGATACAAGCGTCAAGTTTTCAAAATGCAAAGTCTCATACAGAGATAGTTCTAGCATTTCTGAGGTCGCATGGGTGGAAAGTGAACGTGGAAAAGAGTTCTCTGTTATCACTCACAAGGGTTCCTTTTCTAGGGACTCTTATAGATTCTGTAGAGATGAAGATTTACCTGACGGAGTCCAGGTTATCAAAGATTCTCAATGCTTGCCGTGTCCTTCATTCCGCTCCAAGCCCATCAGTAGCTCAGTGCATGGAGGTAATCGGCTTAATGGTCGCGGCAATGGACATAGTGCCATTTGCGCACCTGCATCTCAGACCGCTGCAACTATGCATGCTCAGTCAATGGAATGGGGATTACTCAGATCTGTCCCTTTTGCTAAATCTGGACCAGGAGACCAGAGATTCTCTTCTCTGGTGGTTGTCACCGGTTCATCTGTCCAAAGGAATGACCTTTCGCAGACCAGATTGGACGATTGTAACAACGGATGCCAGCCTTCTAGGCTGGGGAGCAATCTGGAATTCCCTGAAGGCTCAGGGATCGTGGACTCAGGATGAGAAACTCCTTCCAATAAACATTCTAGAATTAAGAGCAATATTCAATGCTCTTCTAGCTTGGCCTCAGTTAGCAAAACTGAGGTTCATCAGATTTCAGTCGGACAATATCACGACTGTGGCTTACATCAATCATCAAGGGGGAACCAGGAGTTCCCTAGCGATGTTGGAAGTCTCGAAGATAATTCGCTGGGCAGAGTCTCACTCTTGCCACCTGTCAGCGATTTACATCCCGGGCGTAGAGAACTGGGAGGCAGATTTCCTAAGTCGCCAGACTTTTCATCCGGGAGAGTGGGAACTTCACCCGGAGGTATTTGCTCAACTGATTCGTCGTTGGGGCAAACTGGATCTGGATCTCATGGCATCTCGCCAGAACGCGAAGCTTCCTTGTTACGGATCCAGGTCCAGGGACCCGGGAGCGGTGCTTTTAGATGCATTAGCAGCCCCTTGGGTTTTCAACATAGCTTATGTGTTTCCACCATTTCCGTTGCTACCTCGACTGATTGCCAGGATCAAACAGGAGAGGGCATCGGTAATTCTGATAGCGCCTGCGTGGCCACGCAGGACCTGGTATGCAGACCTAGTGGACATGTCGTCCTGTCCACCATGGTCTCTTCCTCTGAGGCAGGACCTTCTAATTCAGGGTCCTTTCAACCATCCAAACCTAATTTCTCTGAGGCTGACTGCCTGGAAATTGAACGCTTGATTCTATCAAAGCGTGGGTTTTCGGATTCGGTTATTGATACATTAATACAGGCTCGGAAATCTGTGACCAGAAAAATTTACCATAAGATATGGCGTAAATATTTATATTGGTGCGAATCCAAGAGTTACTCATGGAGTAAGGTTAGGATTCCTAGGATATTGGCTTTTCTACAAGAGGGTTTAGAAAAGGGTTTATCCACTAGTTCGCTAAAGGGACAGATTTCAGCTCTGTCTATTCTTTTACACAAACGTCTGGCAGAGAATCCAGACGTCCAGGCCTTTTGTCAGGCTTTAGCTAGAATTAAGCCTGTGTTTAAAGCTGTTGCTCCTCCGTGGAGCTTAAACTTGGTTCTTAAAGTTCTTCAGGGTGTTCCGTTTGAACCCCTTCATTCCATTGATATTAAGCTTTTATCTTGGAAAGTTTTGTTTTTGATAGCTATTTCCTCGGCTCGAAGAGTCTCTGAGTTATCAGCCTTACATTGTGATTCTCCTTATCTGATCTTTCATTCAGACAAGGTAGTAATGCGTACTAAACCTGGGTTTTTGCCTAAGGTTGTTTCTAACAAGAATATCAATCAAGAGATTGTTGTTCCATCATTATGTCCTAATCCTTCTTCAAAGAAGGAACGTCTTTTGCCTAATCTAGACGTGGTCCGTGCTCTGAAGTTCTACTTACAGGCAACTAAAGATTTTAGACAAACTTCTTCTCTGTTTGTCGTTTACTCTGGACAGAGGAGAGGTCAAAAGGCTTCGGCTACCTCTCTCTCTTTTTGGCTTCGTAGCATAATACGTTTAGCCTATGAGACTGCTGGACAGCAGCCTCCTGAAAGAATTACAGCTCATTTCACTAGAGCTGTGGCTTCCACCTGGGCCTTTAAGAATGAGGCCTCTGTTGAACAGATTTGCAAGGCAGCAACTTGGTCTTCACTTCATACTTTTTTCAAATTTTACAAATTTGACACTTTCGCTTCTTCGGAGGCTGGTTTTGGGAGAAAGGTTCTACAGGCAGTGGTTCCTTCTGTTTAATGTTCCTGCCTTGTCCCTCCCATCATCCGTGTACTTAGATTTGGTATGGGTATCCCATAAGTAATGGATGACCCGTGGACTGAACACACTTAACAAGAGAAAACATAATTTATGCTTACCTGATAAATTTATTTCTCTTGTAGTGTGTTCAGTCCACGGCCCGCCCTGTCTTTTTAAGGCAGGTTCTAAATTTTAAAATTATAACTCCAGTCACCACTGCACCTTATAGTTTCTCCTTTCTCGTCTTGTTTCGGTCGAATGACTGGATATGACATGTGAGGGGAGGAGCTATATAGCAGCTCTGCTTGGGTGATCCTCTTGCAACTTCCTGTTGGGAAGGAGAATATATCCCATAAGTAATGGATGACCCGTGGACTGAACACACTACAAGAGAAATAAATTTATCAGGTAAGCATAAATTATGTTATTTATTTAAAATAGAGTATATGCGTTCTTTATTAAAAGAAGTGTTAATTACTTTGGATATTGAGGTAACCAGTCCTATTGACGTTCAGTCTAATAAACGTTTAAATGCTGTTTTTAAATCTCCTGTGGTTTCCCCAGGTGTTTTTCCCATTCCTGATGCTATTTCTGATATGATTTCTAGGGAATGGAATAAGCCAGGTACTTCCTTTGTTCCTTCTTCAAGGTTTAAGAGATTGTATCCTTTACCAGCAAAATCTATAGAGTTTTGGGAAAAAATCCCCAAAGTTGATGGGGCTATTTCTACTCTTGCTAAACGTACCACTATTCCTATGGAAGATAGCACTTCCTTTAAGGATCCTTTAGATAGGAAGCTTGAATCTTATCTAAGGAAGGCCTATTTATATTCAGGTCATCTTTTCAGACCTGTTATTTCTTTGGGTGATGTTGCGGCTGCATCAACTTTCTGGTTGGAAAATTTAGCGCAACATGAATTGGATTCTGACATATCTAGCATTGTTTGCTTACTGCAACATGCTAATCATTTTATTTGTGATGCCATTTTTGATATTATCAAAATTGATGTTAGATCCATGTCTTTAGCTGTATTAGCTAGAAGAGCTTTGTGGCTTAAATCTTGGAATGGTGATATGACATCTAAATCTAGATTACTATCTCTTTCTTTCCAAGGTAATAATTTATTTGGTTCTCAGTTGGATTCTATTATTTCAACTATCACTGGAGGAAAATGAGTTTTTTTGCCTCAGGATAAAAAACCTAAGGGTAAATCTAAGGCTTCTAACCGTTTTCGTTCCTTTCGTCAGAATAAGGAACAAAAACTCAATCCTCCTCCCAAGGAATCTGATTCCAGTTGGAAGCCTTCCTCAAATTGGAATAAATCCAAGCCATTTAGGAAACCAAAGTCTGCCCCTAAGTCCGCATGAAGGTGCGGCCCTCATTCCAGCTCAGCTGGTAGGGGGCAGATTAAGGTTTTTCAAGGATTTTTGGATAAAATCTGTCCAAAATCATTGGATTCAGAGCATTGTCTCTCTAGGGTATCGAATAGGATTCAAAGTATGACCTCCTGTGAGAAGATTTTTTCTCTCACACATTCCTGTAAATCCAGTAAAAGCTCAGGCTTTTCTGAAGTGTGTTTCAGACCTGGAGTCTTCAGGGGTAATCATGCCAGTTCCTCTTCAGGAACAAGGTTTGGGGTTTTATTCAAACCTATTCATTGTACAAAAGAAAGAAAATTTGTTCAGACCAGTTCTGGATCTGAAAATTTTGAATCGTTATGTAAGAGTACCAACTTTCAAGATGGTGACTATAAGGACTATTCTGCCTTTTGTTCAGCAAGGACATTATATGTCCACAATAGACTTGCAGGATGCATACCTTCATATTCCGATTCATCCAGAACACTATCAGTTTCTGAGATTCTCTTTTCTAGACAAGCATTACCAATTTGTTGCTCTTCCATTTGGCCTAGCAACAGCTCCAAGAATCTTTTCAAAGGTTCTGGGTGCCCTACTATCTGTAATAAGAGAACAGGGTATTGCGGCGTTTCCTTATTTGGACGATATCTTGGTACTAGCTCAGTCTTTACATACTGCAGAATCTCACACAAATCAACTAGTGTTGTTTCTTCGGAAACATGGTTGGAGGATCAATTTACCAAAAAGTTTCTTGATTCCTCAGACAAGGGTCACCTTTTTAGGTTTCCAGATAGATTCAGTGTCCATGACTCTGTCTCTAACAGACAAGAGACGTTTAAAATTGGTTGCAGCCTGCCGGCACCTTCAGTCTCAGTCATTCCCTTCAGTGGCTATGTGCATGGAAGTTTTAGGTCTCATGACTGCAGCATCGGACGCAATCCCCTTTGCTCGTTTTCACATGAGACCTCTACAGCTTTGTATGCTGAATCAATGGTGCAGGGATTATACAAAGATATCACAATTAATATCCTTGAATCCCAATGTACGACACTCTGACATGGTGGATAGATCACCATCGTTTGGTTCAAGGGGCTTCTCTTGTTCGCCCAACCTGGACTGTGATCACAACAGATGCAAGTATTTCAGGTTGGGGAGCCGTTTGGGGGTCTCTGACAGCACAAGGGGTTTGAAAATCTCAAGAGGCGAGATTACCAATAAATATTTTAGAACTCCGTGCAATTCTCAGGGTTCTTCAGTTCTGGCCTCTACTAAAGAGAGAACCGTTCATTTGTTTTCAGACAGACAATATCACAACTGTGGCTTATGTGAATCATCAGGGTGGGACTCACAGTCCCCAAGCTATGAAAGAAGTATCTTGGATACTTGCTTGGGCGGAATCCAGCTCCTGTCTAATCTCTGCGGTGCATATCCCAGGTGTAGACAATTGGGAGGCCTAGAATTTTGCAGTTTCTTCAGGATGGTCTGGATAAAGGTTTGTCTGCAAGTTCCTTGAAAGGACAAATCTCCGCTCTTTCTGTTTTATTTCACAGAAAAATTGCTATACTTCCTGATATACACTGTTTTGTACAGGCTTTAGTTCGTATTAAGCCTGTCATTAAGTCAATTTCTCCTCCTTGGAGTCTTAATTTGGTTTTGAAGGTGTTACAGGCTCCTCCATTTGAGCCCATGCATTCTTTGGACATTAAACTACTTTCTTGAAAAGTGTTGTTCCTTTTGGCTATCTCTTCTGCTAGAAGAGTTTCTGAGCTATCTGCTCTTTCTTGTGAGTCTCCTTTTCTGATTTTTCATCAGGATAAGGCAGTTTTGCTGACTTCTTTTCAATTTTTACCCAAGGTTGTGAATTCTAACAACATTAGTAGAGAAATTGTTGTCCCTTCTTTATGTCCTAATCCTAAGAATTCTTTGGAGAGATCCTTACATTCTTTGGATGTGGTAAGAGCTTTGAAATATTATGTGGAAGCTACTAAAAATTTCAGGAAGATTTCTAGTCTATTTGTTTTATTTTCTGGTCCTAGGAAAGGTCAGAAAGCTTCTGCTGTTTCCTTGGCCTCTTGGTTGAAACTTTTGATTCATCAAGCTTATTTGGAGTCAGGTCAAACCCCGCCTCAGAGAATTACAGCTCATTCTACTAGATCAGTCTCTACTTCATGGGCTTTTAAGAATGAAGCTTCAGTCGATCAGATTTGCAAAGCAGCCACTTGGTCCTCTTTGCATACATTTACTAAATTCTACCATTTTGATGTATTTGCTTCTTCGGAAGAAGTTTTCGGTAGAAAAGTTCTTCAGGCAGCTGTTTCAGTTTGATTCTTCTGCTTTTTGATTTGTTTTTTCCTTTCAAAAGTGAAAATAAACTTATTTTTGGGTTGTGGATTATTTTCTCAGCGGAATATGGCTGTTTTTGTTTTAGTCCCTCCATCTCTATTGACTCTTGAGTGGAAGACTCCACATCTTGGGTATTTATATCCCATATGTCACTAGCTCATGGACTCTTGCCAATTACATGAAAGAAATCATAATTTATGTAAGAACTTACCTGATAAATTCATTTCTTTCATATTGGCAAGAGTCCATGAGGCCCACCCTTTTTTATGGTGGTTATGATTTTTTGTATAAAGCACAATTATTTCCAAATTTCCTTTGTTGATGCTTTCTACTCCTTTCTTTATCACCCCACTGCTTGGCTATTCGTTAAACTGAATTGTGGGTGTGGTGAGGGGTGTATTTATAGGCATTTTGAGGTTTGGGAAACTTTGCCCCTCCTGGTAGGATTGTATATCCCATATGTCACTAGCTCATGGACTCTTGCCAATATGAAAGAAATGAATTTATCAGGTAAGTTCTTACATAAATTATGTTTTTATGGTTCCTCCATGCGGGGTGGCGTTTCTCCGGAGGTTGTAGCACGTTTTCACTTCCACATAATTTTGGAGATTGTTCATCTGCAGAGTATAGACGTTTATTTGAGAATGTGCTCATGCCTTATTGTCCCGGGCCTTCCGCCTTGGGGAGGGCCTCTACAGTTCCCCACGGGGGTATCTGTCCCTGAGTGTGGTGCCTTCTGTTACAGGATTGCGCGCCTTCGCGTGTTGCTCAGACATGTTTTTTAGTTATTGAATGACCCTATCGTTACCAGATACGGGGACTTTCAGTCTGCTACTTCGAATGGTGCACCTCATTAGACATGTGGGGATGAAGTAATCTCCTGATTGTCATTTGTTTGATATCTTTCCCAATTTTGTGTGATAGGTCTCAGTTTGGCTGGTCCTTCGGGTAGGCCTGTGTCTTTTTGGGCGTTAACCTCCGGGTTGCCTTATATTTTATTTATATTAAAAAAAATATATATATCTTTTATTTGTTTTTGTTTCCTTCGGGAACATTCTGGGATTGATACTCTTTATTACTTCTTTGGAAGTTGTTGGACATGTTAGTCTGTTTTTTTCCCCTACGAGGGAGAATTTACGCAGCTTGCCGATTGGGGCCCTAGGCGCTGTTCTGCTCTGCTGGTTTGGTAGTAGCGCTGAGTGCTCAGGTTATCATTGTTTTTCATGTTCAACTAAATATTCGAGAGGACCTGTGGGTCTGTGAGGTGGAATGGATTGTTTCAGTCCTTTAAGCCTTCAGTCATAGATGACGGGGCAGGGGAGTTTTTCCGCTGCGTCACTCTTTCCAACATCTGATTTCATCAGAACTTAGAGTTTCCTCCCCTATGTGGTGGAGGGTGGGAGGGTTTAATGCTCCTTACCGCTATTGAGCGGTTTGGCCTTCATTTTTTAGGCCTCTGGATTTGTCCTTTTGGGCTTAATCCAACAGCTTGTATGGGATAGCTGTCTAGCATGCGGAAGGTTTGCAGTTTGAAACCTGTTGCAGCTCTTGACACCTTGCAGGTGTACGCGTAAGCTGTTTCTAGTATATCTAGATGCAGCTCTTACTCTTGACTGAGTTATAAGAGGCCTTTGGGTCTTCTTCCATTGCCTCGGGGTGAGTGTATCTCCTTTTAGGGATCTGTGTTTCCGGGTGATGGTTGTTCCCTGCAGGGACTTTTGTTTAGCTCTGGGTTTTCCGGAGCTGGGTAGGCTTAGTGCCTTCTCTTCCTTGTGTCCTCTGCTTGTGCGGAGGTGTTAGCGAGACTAGTCCTGCTAGTAGGATTTTTTTTACCTCTTGGTTGTCCTGAGGCTCTGAGAAGTATCTTCATACGACTTCTAGCCTTGCTCCTTGGAACGTTGGGCTTTGGCTAGGGGTGGTTCCTTCCTTTGGTCGGAGCTTTCGAGTTCTTCTCGCTGTCCGGATTCTCTGGATATGCATCCATACCCTTGTCTGGCTTTTTGGCCGGTTGGGGTGTTTAGTTCTAGGGTAAGGTTTGCCTGAACTATTAGTTGCCCGGACCTGTTTTTATCCCTGAGACTTCTGGTTGCTGAAGCTTCGCTTGGCCTTTTTCCTGACCCTGTCTTGGGTGGTTTTGGAATTTTGAATCTCAGGGCTGGTTGGGGTGTTCCATGGTAGTGGGAACTTGGGCTATGTCCTTGCTCCATCTACCTAACCTGGTCATGGTTGGCCAGGTTTTCTGAGTAGTTTTTAGTGGCTCATGTTATCTGGTGGTTAGCCGTGTGGCTTGAGCCTCCAGGGAGGTTGGTTCATACTCAGCTGCTGGCGCTGGATGTCCTGTTTCTAGTGTGCCTTAGGGTTGATAGATTCTTAGGTCTATAGCCTTGTTGTTTGTTTCAGTTAGGTTGTACTTGTGCTCTTTGTGGATGGCTGTGCTATCCTTACGCTCGTTCAGGATTCTTTTGTTTTCCTGTCTTCGATCCTGGAGGCTGGGTTGGTCCAGCTGAGTGTGGGTCTGGCCGAGCGGTCTAAGGAACTTCGTTTGGGCGCAGTCTTCTCTGGATATGTTAGCTTTGTTGAGTCTATCCTGTTAGCTTAGTCTGCTAGGGTATAGATTTTTCCTTTCAACTTGCTCCATTGATTTCAGGGTTTACTCTTCCTTTGGGTTCTGAGGGTATACTCTCCTTCTCGGGAGGCCTCGATTGAGGTTTTGTGTTCCCCTTTTCAGGGATCTGTGTGTAGGTCCAGCGACTTAGGTTGCTTGGCATGTGCCCTCTGGGGGTTGCTTTTGCGGTCTGTTTCTCTCTTGACTGCTTCTTCCTTGCAAGTACCCTCTGTGTCGTCCTGTTGTGGACTCTGTGTTCTTAAACTTGTTTTTTTTTTTTGCCTGGGTCAGGTGTATTGCACACTTTTTCATGGTCGCATACTTTGGTATTCTATGGTCAGACGCTGGGAGGACTTTGCCTCTTCAGTTGCATTCCGTGCTTGCAGGATATTGGAGAGACGTCTGTTCTGTCTCTGTGCCCGGTCTTATACCGGGTTTCGCTTTGTATAGGCGTGGCCTCCTTTCCCTGTTTGGACCCCTTGGGGTCTCTGTGAGCTGGGCTCACTCGTGGAGGTGTTCTTTTTGTATTTGGGGACCTTTAAGTTTCCTTGGTTCTCCTTTGCCTTGTTCCCTTGGGGCTTTCAGGTGGTGTCTCCTTCATTTGTGGAGATGAGCTGTGGGGGATCGTTTGTTGGGCGACGGTGTCTTCTGGAGGCCTAGTGCCCTCAGTATGGGCCGCCTATTGTACCCTCCCGTCTTGGCATTCAGTGTCCTCTATAGCTTGAGAAATGTTTTCCCAAAAGTAATAAATGCAGCTGTGGACTCTTTCCATTTAAGAAGAAAATAACATAAATTATGCTTAGCTGATCATTTCCTTTTCCACAGCTCTCCACCCGTGATTTTATGTGGGGCATCCTTATATTCTTTTGGCACCTTTCACCCTGTTATTTCTTCTACTGTTCCTTGTTCCTTGGCAGAATGACTGGGGATGAGGGGAGTGGGAGAAGTATTTAAGCCTTTGGCTGGGTTGTCTTTGCCTCCTCCTGGTGGCCAGGTTCTTATTTCCCAAAAGTAATGAATGCAGCTGTGGACTCTTTTCATCAGAAGAAATGGAAATTATCAGGTAAGCATAATTTATGTTTTTACTTGTTTTCATCAATTTACTGCAGAGGGCTCCTATGCACATAGTGTGTGTGTATGTACATATGTATTTATGTCTGTAAATACATATTTACACACATATATGTTAAAGCCCTTTGCCTACCTGAGACCTCATATCTTTGAGCCCACTTTATTGTGCAATTGTATTTAAAAATAATTTTTATTAGTTTTATTTTGAGATCAACTGTACTTTTAAATGTATTTTTGTTGTTTTTGTGACTCTTTTTTTTCTTGTGAGAAAAGCTATCCCGACGTGCATTAAATTGCACTCAATTGATCGCCTTTACTTTTAACTTGTAATACGAGCACTGCATTCGACGCATGCATAAAGCCTTGATAAACCCGATACCACTTACACGTAACTGTTAGCTCGTAATCTGGCTCAAAATCATTATTTATATATTATTGATTATTTGTGTTCCAACATTTTGCCCACTGATAGAATAGTTAAAGGGACAGTCTAGTCAAAATTAAACTTTCATGATTAATAAAGGGCATGCGATTTTAAATAACTTTCCAATTTACTTTTATCATCAAATTTGCTTTTTTCACTTAGTATTCTTTGTTAAAAGCTAAACTTGGGTAGGCTCATACGCTAATTTCTAAAGCTTTATAGATTGTCTCTTATATCGGTTCATTTTAACAGTTTTTCATGGCTTGACAGTGCTAGTTCACATGTGCCATATAGATAACATTGTGCTCACATCCGTGGGGTTATTTAGCAGTCAGCACTGATTGGCTAAAATGTAAGTCTGTCAAAAGAACTGAAATAAGGGGGCAGTCAGCAGAGGCTTAGATACGAGGTGATCAAAGGTAAAATTTATATTAATATAACTGTGTTGGTTATGAAAAACTGGGGAATGGGTAATAAAGCGATTACAGTATCTATAGTTTTATTAACAATTCTAGAGTAGACTGTCCCTTTAACAAATTTCGAACGTATCCTTATTTTTGAAAGATGGACACCCTTGATTTAGTTCCAGCAATTTAATAAAATTGTATAATTGTTGCTTGACAGTGAAGCTTTCCAAGTTCACAGCTACTCTTTTTATGCTCATAATAATATACAAACTGCAAGTCTTATATTTACTCATATACACTGCTGACCAAAAGGTCTTTAAGATGATCTGCGCTAACAAAAGGAAGCAACTTATCGAATTAGGTCATTGTAGATCCCTTGAACTGTAAGGTTGAGCTAGATTCTTCTTAAAGGGACACTGAACCCAATTTGTTTCTGCCGTGATTCAGATAGGGCATGCAATTTCTCCAACATAGGTGTGTCCGGTCCACGGCTTCATCCTTACTTGTGGGATATTCTCTTCCCCAACAGGAAATGGCAAAGAGCCCAGCAAAGCTGGTCACATGATCCCTCCTAGGCTCCGCCTACCTCAGTCATTCTCTTTGCCGTTGCACAGGCAACATCTCCACGGAGATGGCTAAGAGTTTTTTGGTGTTTAAATGTAGTTTTTATTCTTCAATCAAGTGTTTGTTATTTTAAAATAGTGCTGGTATGTACTATTTACTCTGAAACAGAAAAGAGAAGAAGATTTCTGTTTGTAAGAGGAAGATGATTTTAGCAAACGTTACTAAAATCGATTGCTGTTTCCACACAGGACTGTTGAGATGAAGTAACTTCAGTTGGGGGAAGCAGTTGGCAGACTTTTCTGCCTGAGGTATGACTGGCCACATTTCTAACAAGACTTTGTAATGCTGGAAGGCTGTCATTTTCCCTATGGGGACCGGTAAGCCATTTTCTTAGATTAAGTAAAAGAATAAAGGGCTTTATAAGGGCTTAAAAAACTGGTAGACATTTTTCTGGGCTAAAACGATTACTTTGCTAAGCATATTTGGCAGATTATAACTCTTTATAGTTATTATAATCTCGGGGATTGTTGTTAAAAAACGGCAGGCACTGTATGGACACCTTTTTCAGATGGGGGCCTTCTCTAGTCATAGGCAGAGCCTCATTTTCGCGCCACTAATGCGCAGTTGTTTTTGGAAAGCAAGGCATGCAGAGGCATGTGTGAGGAGCTAAGAACCACTGAAAAAGCTTATAGAAGGCGTCATTTGGTATCGTATTCCCCTCTGGGCTTGGTTGGGTCTCAGCAAAGCAGATACCTGGGACTGTATAGGGGTTAAATGTAAAAACGGCTCCGGTTCCGTTATTTTAAGGGTTAAAGCTTTCAAATTTGGTGTGCAATACTTTTAAGGCTTTAAGACACTGTGGTGAAATTTTGGTGAATTTTGAACAATTGCTTCATGCTTTTTCGCATATTCAGTAATAAAGTGTGTTCTGTTTAAAATTTAAAGTGACAGTAACGGTTTTATTTTAAAACGTTTTTTGTGCTTTGTTGACAAGTTTAAGCCTGTTTAACATGTCTGAACCATCAGATAAGCGATGTTCTATATGTATGAAAGCCAATGTGTCTCCCCATTTAAATATATGTGATAATTGTGACATAGTGTCCAAACAAAGTAGGGACAATGATGCCACAGATAATAATATTGCCCAAGATGATTCTTCAGATGAGGGGAGTAAGCATGGTACTGCATCATCCCCTTCTGTGTCTACACCAGTTTTGCCCACACAAGAGGCCCCTAGTACATCTAGTGCGCCAATACTTATTACCATGCAACAATTAACGGCTGTTATGGATAATTCTATTGCAAATATTTTATCTAAAATGCCTACTTATCAGAGAAAGCGCGATTGCTCTGTTTTAAACACTGAAGAGCAAGAGGACGCTGATGATAACGTTTCTGACATACCCTCACACCAATCTGAAGGGGCCAGGAGGGAGGTTTTGTCTGAGGGAGAAATTTCAGATTCAGGAAAAATTTCTCAACAAGCTGAACCTGATGTTGTAACATTTAAATTTAAATTAGAACATCTCCGCGCACTGCTTAAGGAGGTATTATCTACTCTGGATGATTGTGACAATTTGGTCATTCCAGAGAAATTATGTAAGATGGACATCCAGTTCCAATAGGAGAACAAGGGATGGGGTTTTACTCCAACCTGTTCATAGTTCCCAAAAAAGAGGGAACATTCAGACCAATTTTAGATCTCAAGATCCTAAACAAATTTCTCAGGGTTCCATCGCTCAAAATAGAAACCATTCGAACGATCCTTCCTACCATCCAGGAAGGTCAATTTATGACCACGGTGGATTTAAAGGATGCGTACCTACATATTCCTATCCACAAGGAACATCATCAGTTCCTAAGGTTCGCTTTTCTGGACAAGCATTACCAGTTTGTGGCACTTCCATTCGGATTAGCCACTGCTCCGAGAATTTTCACAAAGGTACTAGGGTCCCTTCTAGCGGTTCTAAGACCAAGGGGCATTGCAGTAGTACCGTACTTGGACGACATCCTGATTCAAGCGTCGTCTCTGTCAAAAGCAAAGGCTCATACGGACATCGTCCTAGCCTTTCTCAGATCTCACGGATGGAAAGTGAACATAGAAAAAAGTTCTCTTTCCCCATCAACAAGAGTTCCCTTCTTGGGAACAATAATAGACTCCTTAGAAATGAGGATTTTTCTGACAGAGGTCAGAAAATCAAAACTTCTAAGCTCTTGTCAAGTACTTCATTCTGTTCTTCGTCCTTCCATAGCGCAGTGCATGGAAGTAATAGGATTGATGGTTGCAGCAATGGACATAGTTCCTTTTGCACGAATTCATCTAAGACCATTACAACTGTGCATGCTCAGACAGTGGAATGGGGATTATACAGACTTGTCTCCGACGATTCAAGTAGATCAAAGGACCAGAGATTCACCCCGTTGGTGGCTGATCCTGGACAACCTGTCACAGGGAATGAGCTTCCGCAGACCAGAGTGGGTCATTGTCATGACCGACGCCAGTCTGGTGGGCTGGGGCGCGGTCTGGGAACCCCTGAAAGCTCAGGGTCTATGGTCTCGGGAAGAATCTCTTCTCCCGATAAACATTCTGGAACTGAGAGCGATATTCAATGCTCTCAAAGCTTGGCCTCATCTAGCAAAGGCCAAATTCATAAGGTTTCAATCAGACAACATGACGACAGTTGCGTATATCAACCATCAGGGGGGAACAAGGAGTTCCCTGGCGATGGAGGAAGTGACCAAGATAATTCAATGGGCGGAGGATCACTCCTGCCACTTGTCTGCAATCCACATCCCAGGAGTGGAAAATTGGGAAGCGGATTTTCTGAGTCGTCAGACATTCCATCCGGGGGAGTGGGAACTCCATCCGGAAATCTTTGCCCAAATAACTCGATTATGGGGCATTCCAGACATGGATCTGATGGCCTCTCGTCAGAACTTCAAGGTTCCTTGTTACGGGTCCAGATCCAGGGATCCCAAGGCGACTCTAGTAGATGCACTAGTAGCACCTTGGACCTTCAACCTAGCTTATGTATTCCCACCGTTTCCTCTCATTCCCAGGCTGGTAGCCAGGATCAATCAGGAGAGGGCTTCGGTGATCTTGATAGCTCCTGCGTGGCCACGCAGGACTTGGTATGCAGACCTGGTGAATATGTCATCGGCTCCACCATGGAAGCTACCTTTGAGACAGGACCTTCTTGTTCAAGGTCCATTCGAACATCCGAATCTGGTTTCCCTCCAACTGACTGCTTGGAGATTGAACGCTTGATTTTATCAAAGCGTGGGTTTTCAGATTCTGTAATAGATACTCTGATTCAGGCTAGAAAGCCTGTAACTAGAAAAATTTACCATAAGATATGGAAAAAATATATCTGTTGGTGTGAATCTAAAGGATTCCCATGGAACAAGATAAAAATTCCTAAGATTCTATCCTTTCTACAAGAAGGTTTGGAGAAAGGATTATCTGCAAGTTCTCTGAAGGGACAGATCTCTGCGTTATCTGTTTTACTTCACAAAAGGCTGGCAGCTGTGCCAGACGTTCAAGCGTTTGTTCAGGCTCTGGTTAGAATCAAGCCTGTTTACAGACCTTTGACTCCTCCCTGGAGTCTTAATCTAGTTCTTTCAGTTCTTCAAGGGGTTCCGTTTGAACCCTTACATTCCGTAGATATTAAGTTATTATCTTGGAAAGTTTTGTTTTTGGTTGCAATTTCTTCTGCTAGAAGAGTTTCTGAGTTATCTGCTCTGCAGTGTTCTCCGCCCTATCTGGTGTTCCATGCAGATAAGGTGGTTTTGCGTACTAAGCCTGGTTTTCTTCCGAAAGTTGTTTCCAACAAGAATATTAACCAGGAGATAGTTGTACCTTCTTTGTGTCCGAATCCAGTTTCAAAGAAGGAACGTTTGTTACACAATTTGGACGTAGTCCGTGCTCTAAAATTCTATTTAGAGGCCACTAAAGATTTCAGACAAACATCTTCTTTGTTTGTTGTTTATTCTGGTAAAAGGAGAGGTCAAAAGGCAACTTCTACCTCTTTCTTTTTGGCTTAAAAGCATTATCCGATTGGCTTATGAGACTGCCGGACGGCAGCCTCCTGAAAGAATCACAGCTCATTCCACTAGGGCTGTGGCTTCCACATGGGCCTTCAAGAACGAGGCTTCGGTTGACCAGATATGTAAGGCAGCGACTTGGTCTTCACTGCACACTTTTGCCAAATTTTACAAATTTGATACTTTTGCTTCTTCAGAGGCTATTTTTGGGAGAAAGGTTTTGCAAGCCGTGGTGCCTTCCATTTAGGTGACCTGATTTGCTCCCTCCCTTCATCCGTGTCCTAAAGCTTTGGTATTGGTTCCCACAAGTAAGGATGAAGCCGTGGACCGGACACACCTATGTTGGAGAAAACAGAATTTATGCTTACCTGATAAATTACTTTCTCCAACGGTGTGTCCGGTCCACGGCCCGCCCTGGTTTTTTTAATCAGGTCTGATGAATTATTTTCTCTAACTACAGTCACCACGGTATCATATGGTTTCTCCTATGCATATTTCCTCCTGTACGTCGGTCGAATGACTGGGGTAGGCGGAGCCTAGGAGGGATCATGTGACCAGCTTTGCTGGGCTCTTTGCCATTTCCTGTTGGGGAAGAGAATATCCCACAAGTAAGGATGAAGCAGTGGACCGGACACACCGTTGGAGAAAGTAATTTATCAGGTAAGCATAAATTCTGTTTTTAAGCAACTTTCTCATTTACTCCTATTATCAATTTTTCTTCGTTTCCTTGCTATCTTTATTTGAAAAAGAAGGCATCTAAGCGAAGGAGCCACCCAATTTTTTGTTCAGACCCTGTACAGCACTTATTGGTGGGTGAATTTATCCACCAATCAGCAAGAACAACCCAGGTTGTTCACCAAAAATGGACCGGCATCTAAACTTACATTCTTGCTTTTTAAATAAACTTACCAGGAGAATGAAGAAAATTTGATGATAGGAATAAATTAGAAAGTTGCTTAAAATTGCATGCTCCATCTGAATCACGAAATAAACAAATTGGGTTCAGTGTCCCTTTAAGCTTGAGAGCAATTGCAGTGATTTATGATGATTTTACCACGGAGTGAACAATAAAAATAGATTAAAATGAGTAAGAAGTCAATATAAAAAAAGGTTTCCTTTTTTTAGGCATTTGACAAAGGAAGGAAAATGTACAACTCAAGTACGTGTGGCACTTGTGAACTGTATGAAGACACTAATTAAGGTATGTATGTTATATAGCTACAGATAAATCAAACCTTTTGTCATGTAAATACATTAGTTTAAATCAGGGCTTGAAAAACCCAGATGCCAGGGAGCCACTTGCACCTTAAAATTGGGTCCTGGTGCCCCAACTGTTATTAATATGTCTATGCTTGTGTGTATGTATATGTGTGTATGTATGTATGTATATGTGTGAATGTATGTATATGTATGTGTGTGTATATGTATACACACACATACACATATTTGTCTATGAAAATACTATAATACATATATGAATGTATGTATCTCATAGGGATGACCAAAAGTTTCTGGCTCCTAATTTTAAAAGCGGACTCCTGGATTTTAACACGTTTTTTGAACCCTGGTTTAAATATTCAATAGGGGCGCGATACATAATTTGCTCTAAATCCAGTATAGGAATGGCAACATAAGTATCTGCAAATACACTTTTTGCTTAAAAGGACAGTCTACACCAAAATTTTTCTTATTTAAAAAGATAGATAATCCCTTTATTACCCATTCCCCGTTTTTGCATAACCAACACAGTTATATTAATATACTTTTTACCTTGGTGATTACCTTGTATCTAAGCCTTTGCAGACAGCCTCCTTATCTAAGTGCCTTTGACAGACATGAAGTGTAGTCAATCAGTGAAGACTCCTAAATAACTTCACGGGAGTGAGCACAATGTAATCTATATGACACATGTGAACTAGCACAGTCTAACTGTGAAAAACTTTCAAAATGCTCTGAGCTAGGAGGCGGTTTTCAACTGTTTAGAAATCAGTTTGAGCCTAGCTAGGTTTAGCTTTTCAAAAATACCACCAAGGGAACAAAGCAAATTTGATGATAAAAGTAAATTGGAAAGTTGTTTTAAATTGCATGCCCTATCTGAATCATGAAAGTTTAGTTTTGACTTTACTGTCCCTTTAAGTATGACATGCCATGCTATCAGTATCTTTATGCAAATTTATTGTAAACACCACTGACACTATGTATTGTATGAATGTGTAATATATTTGCAACTACATTTTATTTTTTGTAAATTTATTTTTCCATTGTGCTATATATTAAAGTGTTTGAAGCTTTTATGATTCTTGATCCATATACGTTTCTTTCTTAAGTTTTTGTTGTTAGTGTATAACCTACAAACCTATTCTGCAACGCTACAGTGCTCTTTGGTTATGAGAAAACAAAAGTTACACAGAATTTAGTAAAGGATTAGAGAGCTCTACCTGTAATTTGCCATCTTATGTAGGATATATAAACCTCTCATGAGTAAAGACTATCTTTATTATATTGATAAACAGCCAGAGAAATTTAAAGTAGCTGTATTCAAACTATGTAAATGTTATAATACTATTAAATTTGTTCACATCTAAACTGGGATTCATAGAATCTTGATTATAATTAAAGTGATGGTAAATTCTAGCGTGTCAAAAGCGCTAGATTTTACAATCACAAAAAATAAAGGCGACCTTTATTGATCAGTTTAAAAAAAACAAAAACCTGATGAATAGGTATCTTTATTTCACAGTGGTTTCAGCAATAACCTAAACGCCTCCGGCCTCTAAGAGGTGGAAATGTCACCTCATTGAAAAATTGAGCAGTGCTGTGGGCGGCTGAAGGTGCTTGGGTTAGCACTGAAGCCACAGCAAAATAAAGGTACCTATTCATCAGGTTTTTTTAAACTGATGAATGAAGGTCGTCATTATTTTTAGTGATCGTAAATCCTAGTGTTTTTTGAAACGCTGAAATTTACTATCGCTTTAAGTTTTTGGGTATTTGTCAAAATATTAATTATAGAATTTCTTTTATATAGGTGATAAGTGTCCACGAGCTTGTTACTGATGGGATATACATTCCTACCAGGAGAAGGCAAAGTTTCTCAAACCTCAAATGCCTATAAATACACCTCCCACCTCACTCATACCCCAGTTAAAAGCTTTGCCTCCTTAGGAGGTGGTGAAGGATGATGTGCTTGATTTTTCAGTGAAAGGTGCTTCTTATTCATATTCTGAGGAATGTGAAGGGGGAATGGCCTGATGATACCATATTTTCACATATGGGAAATCTATTCATAAGGCTCTCTGTAAATCAGTTGCAGGGATTCATCTGCGGCCTCCCTTTACAGATCAACATATTAAATATAGAATTTTCTTAAATTATTGGAAATTGTTTTTGTACACGTCATGAATTTATATTTTCTTTCCTATTGCATGGAGAGTCCACAAATTCCAATTATTAGTGGGATATTCAACTCCTGGCCAGCAGGAGGAGGCAAAGAGTACCCCAGCAGAGCTGTTAAGTGTCACTTCCCTTACCCATAATCCCCAGTCATTCTCTTTGTCTTGATCACGGGAGGATGTGCGAAGATGGTGTCTGAAGATATTTATCCTTGTATAGGTACTTTTCCCTGCAAGCAAGGATTGGGGTCAAGCTGTGTCCATGTCAATCTCTTTAGTAAGAGAAATTGTGATTTTCTTTCATGTAATTAGCAAGAGTCCATGAGCTAGTGACGTATGGGATATACATTCCTACCAGGAGGGGCAAAGTTTCCCAAACCTCAAAATGCCTATAAATACACCCCTCACCACACCCACAATTCAGTTTTTACAAACTTTGCCTCCGATGGAGGTGGTGAAGTAAGTTTGTGCTAGATTCTACGTTGATATGCGCTCCGCAGCAAGTTGGAGCCCGGTTTTCCTCTCAGCGTGCAGTGAATGTCAGAGGGATGTGAGGAGAGTATTGCCTATTTGAATGCAGTGATCTCCTTCTACGGGGTCTATTTCATAGGTTCTCTGATATCGGTCGTAGAGATTCATCTCTTACCTCCCTTTTCAGATCGACGATATACTCTTATATATACCATTACCTCTGCTGATTCTCGTTTCAGTACTGGTTTGGCTTTCTACAAACATGTAGATGAGTGTCCTGGGGTAAGTAAATCTTATTTTCTGTGACACTCTAAGCTATGGTTGGGCACTTTGTTTATAAAGTTCTAAATATATGTATTCAAACATTTATTTGCCTTGACTCAGAATGTTCAACTTTCCTTATTTTTCAGACAGTCAGTTTCATATTTGGGATAATGCATTTGATTTAATCATTTTTTCTTACCTTCAAAAATTTGACTATTTTCCCTGTGGGCTGTTAGGCTCGCGGGGGCTGAAAATGCTTCATTTTATTTCGTCATTCTTGGCGCGGACTTTTTTGGCGCAAAAATTCTTTTCCGTTTCCGGCGTCATACGTGTCGCCGGAAGTTGCGTCATTTTTTGACGTTATTTTGCGCCAAAAATGTCGGCGTTCCGGATGTGGCGTCATTTTTGGCGCCAAAAAGCATTTAGGCGCCAAATAATGTGGGCGTCTTATTTGGCGCTAAAAAATATGGGCGTCGCTTTTGTCTCCACATTATTTAAGTCTCATTTTTCATTGCTTCTGGTTGCTAGAAGCTTGTTCTTTGGCATTTTTTCCCATTCCTGAAACTGTCATTTAAGGAATTTGATCAATTTTGCTTTATATGTTGTTTTTTCTCTTACATATTGCAAGATGTCTCACGTTGCATCTGAGTCAGAAGATACTACAGGAAAATCGCTGTCTAGTGCTGGATCTACCAAAGCTAAGTGTATCTGCTGTAAACTTTTGGTAGCTATTCCTCCAGCTGTTGTTTGTATTGATTGTCATGACAAACTTGTTAATGCAGATAATATTTCCTTTAGTAAAGTACCATTGCCTGTTGCAGTTCCTTCAACATCTAAGGTGCAGAATGTTCCTGATAACATAAGAGATTTTGTTTCTGAATCCATAAAGAAGGCTATGTCTGTTATTTCTCCTTCTAGTAAACGTAAAAAATCTTTTAAAACTTCTCTCCCTACAGATGAATTTTTAAATGAACATCATCATTCTGATTCTGATGACTCTTCTGGTTCAGAGGATTCTGTCTCAGAGGTTGATGCTGATAAATCTTCATATTTATTTAAAATGGAATTTATTCGTTCTTTACTTAAAGAAGTTCTAATTGCTTTAGAAATAGAGGATTCTGGTCCTCTTGATACTAATTCTAAACGTTTGGATAAGGTATTTAAATCTCCTGTGGTTATTCCAGAAGTTTTTCCTGTTCCTAATGCTATTTCTGCAGTAATTTCCAAAGAATGGGATAAATTGGGTAATTCATTTACTCCTTCTAAACGTTTTAAGCAATTATATCCTGTGCCGTCTGACAGATTAGAATTTTGGGACAAAATACCTAAAGTTGATGGGGCTATTTCTACCCTTGCTAAACGTACTACTATTCCTACGTCAGATGGTACTTCGTTTAAGAATCCTTTAGATAGGAAAATTGAATCCTTTCTAAGAAAAGCTTATCTGTGTTCAGGTAATCTTCTTAGACCTGCTATATCTTTGGCTGATGTTGCTGCAGCTTCAACTTTTTGGTTGGAAACCTTAGCGCAACAAGTAACACATCATGATTCTCATGATATTATTATTCTTCTTCAGCATGCTAATAATTTTATCTGTGATGCCATCTTTGATATTATCAGAGTTGATGTCAGGTTTATGTCTCTCTAGCTATTTTAGCTAGAAGAGCTTTATGGCTTAAGACTTGGAATGCTGATATGGCTTCTAAATCAACTCTACTTTCCATTTCTTTCCAGGGTAACAAATTATTTGGTTCTCAGTTGGATTCTATTATTTCAACTGTTACTGGTTGGAAAGGAACTTTTTTACCACAGGATAAAAAATCTAAGGGTAAAAACAGAGCTAATAATCGTTTTCGTTCCTTTCGTTTCAACAAAGAACAAAAACCTGATCCTTCATCCTCAGGAGCAGTTTCAGTTTTGAAACCATCTCCAATCTGGAATAAATCCAAGCCAGCCAGAAAGGCAAAGCCTGCTTCTAAGTCCACATGAAGGTGCGGCCCTCATTCCAGCTCAGCTGGTAGGGGGCAGGTTACGTTTTTTCAAAGAAATTTGGATCAATTCTGTTCACAATCTTTGGATTCAGAACATTGTTTCAGAAGGGTACAGAATTGGTTTCAAGATGAGACCTCCTGCAAAGAGATTTTTTCTTTCCCGTGTCCCAGTAAATCCAGTAAAAGCTCAAGCATTTCTGAATTGTGTTTCAGATCTAGAGTTGACTGGAGTAATTATGCCAGTTCCAGTTCAGGAACAGGGGATGGGGTTTTATTCAAATCTCTTCATTGTACCAAAGAAGGAGAATTCCTTCAGACCAGTTCTGGATCTAAAAATATTGAATCGTTATGTAAGGATACCAACGTTCAAGATGGTAACTGTAAGGACTATCTTGCCTTTTGTTCAGCAAGGGAATTATATGTCCACAATAGATTTACAGGATGCATATCTGCATATTCCGATTCATCCGGATCATTATCAGTTCCTGAGATTCTCTTTTCTGGACAAGCATTACCAGTTTGTGGCTCTGCCGTTTGGCCTTGCTACAGCTCCAAGAATTTTTACAAAGGTTCTCGGTGCCCTTCTGTCTGTAATCAGAGAACAGGGTATTGTGGTATTTCCTTATTTGGACGATATCTTGGTACTTGCTCAGTCTTTACATTTAGCAGAATTTCATACGAATCGACTTGTGTTGTTTCTTCAAGATCATGGTTGGAGGATCAATTTACCAAAAAGTTAATTGATTCCTCAGACAAGGGTAACCTTTCTGGGTTTCCAAATAGATTCAGTGTCCATGACTCTGTCTTTGACAGACAAGAGGCGTCTAAAACTGATGGCAGCTTGTCGAAACCTTCAGTCACAATCATTCCCTTCGGTAGCCTTATGCATGGAAATTCTAGGTCTTATGACTGCTGCATCGGACGCGATCCCCTTTGCTCGTTTTCACATGCGACCTCTTCAGCTTTGTATGCTGAATCAATGGTGCAAGGATTACACAAAGATTTCTCAATTAATATCTTTAAAACCGATTGTTCGACACTCTCTAACGTGGTGGACAGATCACCATCGTTTAATTCAGGGGGCTTCTTTTGTGCTTCCGACCTGGACTGTAATTTCAACAGATGCAAGTCTCACAGGTTGGGGAGCTGTGTGGGGATCTCTGACGGCACAAGGAGTTTGGGAATCTCAGGAGGTGAGATTACCGATCAATATTTTGGAACTCCGTGCAATTTTCAGAGCTCTTTAGTTTTGGCCTCTTCTGAAGAGAGAATCGTTAATTTGTTTTCAGACAGACAATGTCACAACTGTGGCATACATCAATCATCAAGGAGGAACTCACAGTCCTCTGGCTATGAAAGAAGTATCTCGAATTTTGGTTTGGGCGGAATCCAGCTCCTGTCTAATCTCTGCGGTTCATATCCCAGGTGTAGACAATTGGGAAGCGGATTATCTCAGTCGCCAAACGTTGCATCCGGGCGAATGGTCTCTTCACCCAGAGGTATTTCTTCAGATCGTTCAAATGTGGGAACTTCCAGAAATAGATTTGATGGCGTCCCATCTAAACAAGAAACTTTCCAGGTATCTGTCCAGATCCCGGGATCCTCAGGCGGAGGCAGTGGATGCATTATCACTTCCTTGGAAGTATCATCCTGCCTATATCTTTCCGCCTCTAGTTCTTCTTCCAAGAGTAATCTCCAAGATTCTGAAGGAATGCTCGTTTGTTCTGCTGGTAGCTCCGGCATGGCCTCACAGGTTTTGGTATGCGGATCTTGTCCGGATGGCCTCTTGCCAACCGTGGACTCTTCCGTTAAGACCAGACCTTCTGTCACAAGGTCCTTTTTTCCATCAGGATCTGAAATCCTTAAATTTAAAGGTATGGAGATTGAACGCTTGATTCTTCGTCAAAGAGGTTTCTCTGACGCTGTGATTAATACTATGTTACAGGCTCGTAAATCTGTATCTAGAGAGATATATTATAGAGTCTGGGAGACTTATATTTCTTGGTGTATTTCTCATCATTTTTCTTGGCATTCTTTTAGAATTCCGAGAATTTTACAGTTTCTTCAGGATGGTTTAGATAAAGGTTTGTCCGCAAGTTCCTTGAAAGGACAAATCTCTGCTCTTTCTGTTCTTTTTCACAGAAAGATTGCTATTCTTCCTGATATTCATTGTTTTGTACAAGCTTTGGTTCGTATAAAACCTGTCATTAAGTCAATTTCTCCTCCTTGGAGTTTGAATTTGGTTCTGGGGGCTCTTCAAGCTCCTCCGTTTGAACCTATGCATTCATTGGACATTAAATTACTTTCTTGGAAAGTTTTGTTCCTTTTGGCCATCTCTTCTGCCAGAAGAGTTTCTGAATTATCTGCTCTTTCTTGTGAGTCTCCTTTTCTGATTTTTCATCAGGATAAGGCGGTGTTGCGAACTTCTTTTGAATTTTTACCTAAAGTTGTGAATTCCAACAACATTAGTAGAGAAATTGTGGTTCCTTCATTATGTCCTAATCCTAAGAATTCTAAGGAGAAATCGTTGCATTCTTTGGATGTTGTTAGAGCTTTGAAATATTATGTTGAAGCTACTAAATCTTTCAGAAAGACTTCTAGTCTATTTGTTATCTTTTCCGGTTCTAGAAAAGGCCAGAAAGCTTCTGCCATTTCTTTGGCATCTTGGTTGAAATCTTTAATTCATCTTGCCTATGTTGAGTCGGGTAAAACTCCGCCTCAGAGAATTACAGCTCATTCTACTAGGTCAGTTTCTACTTCCTGGGCGTTTAGGAATGAAGCTTCGGTTGATCAGATTTGCAAAGCAGCAACTTGGTCCTCTTTGCATACTTTTACTAAATTCTACCATTTTGATGTATTTTCTTCTTCTGAAGCAGTTTTTGGTAGAAAAGTACTTCAGGCAGCGGTTTCAGTTTGAATCTTTTGCTTATGTTTTTCGTTAAACTTTATTTTGGGTGTGGATTATTTTCAGCAGGAATTGGCTGTCTTTATTTTATCCCTCCCTCTCTAGTGACTCTTGTGTGGAAAGATCCACATCTTGGGTAGTCATTATCCCATACGTCACTAGCTCATGGACTCTTGCTAATTACATGAAAGAAAACATAATTTATGTAAGAACTTACCTGATAAATTCATTTCTTTTATTTCATTTATTAAGTTCTACCGTTTTGGTGTATTTGCTTCTTCAGAAGCAGTTTCAGTTTGATTCTTCTGTTGATGTTTTAAGTTTTTCTTGTCATTTAAAGATTAAATTTATACTTTGGGTCGTGGATTATTTTTTCAGCGGAAAATGGCTGTTTTTATTTTTATCCCACCCTCTCTAGTGACTCTTGCGTGGAGTTCCACATCTTGGGTATTGCTATCCCATACGTCACTAGCTCATGGACTCTTGCCAATTACATGAAAGAAAACATAATTTATGTAAGAACTTACCTGATAAATTCATTTCTTTCATATTGGCAAAGAGCCACCCTTTTTTATGGTGGTTATGATTTTTTGTATAAAGCACAATTATTTTCAAATTCCTTTGTTGATGCTTTTTACTCCTTTCTTTATCACCTCACTACTTGGCTATTCGTTAAACTGAATTGTAGGTGTGGTGAGGGGTGTATTTATAGGCATTTTGAGGTTTGGGAAACTTTGCCCCTCCTGGTAGGAATGTATATCCCATACGTCACTAGCTCATGGACTCTTGCTAATATGAAAGAAATGAATTTATCAGGTAAGTTCTTACATAAATTATGTTTTTAGCAGTTGGAAGACGGCAAAGTGGTCTTTCCTTAGCTTCTAACAGTATTGCTACCCCTATTATAGAAAGCCAGGGTTGGTTACTCTGTCTTTTCTTTTCTACAGGTCCTTGATAGAAGTGGAGGAATCTGTCACACCTTAGAAGCCATTCACTGCCTGCTTCGATCAGAGCGGAGTTTGCAGCGGCGTGTGGAAGTTTTTCAGCTCCTAAGGAGAATTATTAGTTATGGTCCTGTAATTGTTTCCTTTGCTAGTGGGATGGCTCAGGGAGTGGTAAACACTCAGCAGAGCTGAGGATTTACGGTGCTGAATTTTATAAATGGTTTCTGTTGTTTAAAAGTTTAATTGGACATAATATCAAAAATCTTTATTAATTTTGTTATTTTCTTGTGGGACCCAGATTACTTTTAGTTATGGACACTAATGAAGAAACTGGATCTTTTGAGAAACGTTTATTTTGCTTGGAGGCTAAGATTATTCCTCCTGTGCAGTTTTGCTCCTCTTGTCTAAAAAAAACATTATTTAAAGATAACATTTCTTTCTCAGAGCCTTCTGTCTCTCAGGATAGTTCTGTTCTAGCAATGCCTCAGCTTTCCCTTCAAACGTCCCAAGCTTTAACAATTTCACATGCAGTGCCTTGTGGTTCCACTCAAAAGCCTCCTGAGGGTGTTTATTTATCAGGGGATTTGGCTGCACAGTTTACTTCTGCGGTTTCTGCAGCTTTATCAGCTATTCCAGTTGCTGGTAAGAGGAAAAGGAAGTAAAAAAATATTTATCTCAGTAAGGATTCTGACTCCTCTAAGTTGGCGTTAGTCAGTCTCAGTTATCTGATGATGATACCTCAGTGGCGTCTGTGGGTGAAAATTCAGATTCTGACTCTATAGTGGAGAAATCTACAGGCTCAGAGGAGGTTAATTTTAGGTTTAAACTAGAACACCTCCGGTTACTTCTGAAGGAGGTACTTGCTACTTTGGATGACTCCGAATCATCTGTCGTTGAGAATCCAAAGAAGTCTAGTAAACTAAATAGAGTATAGGATGTTCCTTCTTCTGTGGAAGTTTTCTTCTTAAAAGGGAAGAGTCCACAGCTGCATTCATTACTTTTGGGAATACAGAACCTGGCCACCAGGAGGAGGCAAAGACACCCCAGCCAAAGGCTTAAATACCTCCCCCACTTCCCTCATCCCCCAGTCATTCTGTTTTATTTCACAGAAAGATAGCTAAACTTCCTGATATTCACTGTTTTGTACAGGCTTTAGTTCGTATTAAACCTGTCATTAAATCAATTTCTCCTTCTTGGAGTCTTAATTTGGTATTGAAGGCTTTACAGTCTCCTCCATTTGAGCCCATGCATTCTTTGGACATTAAACTACTTTCTTGGAAAGTGTTGTTCCTTTTGGCTATCTCTTCTGCTCGAAGAGTTTCTGAGTTAGCTGCTCTTTCTTGTGAGTCTCCTTTTCTGATTTTTCATCAGTATAAGGCGGTTTTGCATTCTTTGGATGTGGTAAGAGCTTTGAAATATTATGTTGAAGCTACTAAAGATTTCAGGAAGACTTCTAGTCTATTTGTTGTCTTTTCTGGTTCTAGGAAAGGTCAGAAGGCTTCTGCTATTTCCTTGGCATCTTGGTTAAAGCTTTTGATTCATCAAGCTTATTTGGAGTCGGGTAAGACTCCGCCTCAGAGAATTACAGCTCATTCTACTAGGTCAGTTTCTACTTCGTGGGCTTTTAACAATGAAGCTTCAGTTGATCAGATTTGCAAAGCGGCAACTTGGTCCTCTTTGCATACATTTATTAAGTTCTACCGTTTTGGTGTATTTGCTACTTCAGAAGCAGTTTCAGTTTGATTCTTCTGTTGATGTTTTAAGTTTTTCTTGTCATTTAAAGATTAAATTTATACTTTGGGTCGTGGATTATTTTTTCAGCGGAAAATGGCTGTTTTTATTTTTATCCCACCCTCTCTAGTGACTCTTGCGTGGAGTTCCACATCTTGGGTATTGCTATCCCATACGTCACTAGCTCATGGACTCTTGCCAATTACATGAAAGAAAACATAATTTATGTAAGAACTTACCTGATAAATTCATTTCTTTCATATTGGCAAAGAGCCACCCTTTTTTATGGTGGTTATGATTTTTTGTATAAAGCACAATTATTTTCAAATTCCTTTGTTGATGCTTTTTACTCCTTTCTTTATCATTTCACTACTTGGCTATTCGTTAAACTGAATTGTAGGTGTGGTGAGGGGTGTATTTATAGGCATTTTGAGGTTTGGGAAACTTTGCCCCTCCTGGTAGGATTGTATATCCCATATGTCACTAGCTCATGGACTCTTGCCAATTACATGAAAGAAAAACCTGAGGTTTCAGGGGCCCCTATCTCGGGGCCAGGGTCTTCAGTTGATCCGGTGAGAGATGATTTTGCCTTCCGTTATAGGTTGGCTCGCCTTCGTGTTCTTTTAAGACATGTTTTGGCAATGTTGGAGGATCCCAGTCCTAGCGGGCTGAGGGATACGAGGCTTTAGAAGCTGGATGGCAAAATGGATCTGACGTTTGGGGATGAAGCCAATCTCCTTAACGTCGCCGTTTTTTTTCTTTTACTTTATTTTTTTCGGTTCCAGTTCTGAGCTTGAATGGGGCTTTTAATCGGCTGGTCCCATTGTCATCCTCATTCACCTTGGGCATTCGCCGATGGGTGCTGCCTTCATTTATTTTTTTGATCCGGATGGATGTGTTTAATTTGTTTTTTTCTTAAGCTCATGCCTGTTAGATTTTCGTTTTTATGAACGTTCTTCTCTGGAACCGATACTTGCAATTTAGGTCGCGTGGGCATTTCCTCGGAAGTTGCGCACTTGTTGAATAATAGAATTATGTTTTTCTAGTTCATTTATCGATCCTTCGGGACAAATTTTCTTCGACCGTGGGCAGTTCTAGAGTGTCCTTGTATCAGGCAGGTACTGGTCGGATGCTTTTCGACTGTTACCAGGGTTCATGTCACCCTTGTGGTGCTAATTAATCCTGTTGAATTTTGAATGTCACGTGGCCTATTCTATGGACTCCGGGCTCGGATCCTACTGAAGTATGAGGCCTGTTGTTTCACTACAACCTGTCAGGGTTTTTTCCCTGTTTTGTTTGCCATGTGCTGCTGGCAGCCATTTTACTTACCTCTCTTCCTGACTATGGTGCATTGTGGGGGATGCTGCTCATTTCCTGCACTTCTTTTAATAGCCAGACTGGTGTGCATCATCCGTGTGAGATAGGATGCAGTCTCAGAATTGTGATGTCATCACTTATTATTTAAAGGGCCTCTGTTCAGTATGCTTTGCCTTTGCGTTGTCTTAGACCTGTTTGTGAGAGTTCCTGTGTATTACCTGGCTGCCTGACGTCCTTCCTGGTTCCTGATCCCTGGCTTGTTCCTGACTCTGCTGTTTTCCTTGTTGCTGATTCCGGCTCGTCTGACTATTCGCTTTGGCTCCTGACTCGTCTAGTCTGACTACCAGCTCTGTTTTTGACTCCTGGCTTGTTATTTGACGTGTGGACTTTTTATAATTTTTTGCTATTAATAAAGGTGTGATTATTTTTGCATTTCTCATCTCAGTCTGATTCCTGGCACCCTGACATTACTCAGATGCCATGAATCCTGATGGTGCTAATGATCCACCTTTACCTGCCATCATTTCCAGGATGGATGTACAGGATCACCGCTTGGATCAATTTGCACTAGTCCTGCAACCCCTGCTGACTCGCACTGCACATTTGGACCAAAGTGTCCCGCAAGTTATGGCTGCTCCTGTTTCCGTTGCTGCACCTATGCCTACCAGGAGCATGTCCGGTTCTGCACCTCTACCTCAGCGATATGGAGGCAATCCTATTCAGTGCAGAGGGTTTTTGAACCAGGTGGGCATTTACTTTGAGATGTTACCTCAGGCGTTCCCACTGACAGAGCTAAGGTGGGATTTCTCATCTTGTTACTCTCTGACACAGCTCTTGCCTGGGCTAATCCCTTGTGGAAGACTAATAAACCTCTGATTTCTAATTACCCTGAATTTGTGGCCTCCTTTCGAAGGGTATTTGATGTTCTGGCTCGCTCCTCCTCTGCTGCTAAACGACTCATGTCCATTCAGCAAGGTACAAGATCTGTTGCTCAGTATGCTGAGTTCCGTACGCTTGCCGCAGAAGTAGGTTGGAACAATGAAGCCCTTGTTGCCGCCTTCTTTCATGGGCTCTCTGATGCGATTAAAGACAAAGTTGCTGCCAGAGATTTACCAGAGGATATTGAGGCATTGGTGTCTTTTTTGATCCTAATTGACATCAGACTCAGAGAGAGGCCCTCTTTCAAGGAGCGCTTGCGGAAGCCTCCTGTTCCGTTGTCTCCTACGTGCTTGTTCCCACCCATGCCTTCCTCTCCTCCCATGCCTCCTGGTCCCGAGTCACCAGGTACTGCTGAGCCGATGCAGTTGGGATTCACACGTCTCTCCGCGGCGGAGAGGGCCTTTAGGAGGAGGGAGGGGCTCTCCCTCTATTGTTTGTTACAGGACCACCTTTTGAAGTCTTGTCCTACATGGCCGGGAAACGCTCACACCTAAGGTCCTGTCGGGGGGCAGACCTTGGGTGGTTTATTCTCGTCCCCGGAACTGCTTAAGGAGAAACCTTTGGTCACGGTTGTCCTTTCCTGGGTGGACTCCTCCATAGTCACTCAGGCTCTTGTTGACTCCGGTGCTGTGGGCTATTTCATTGACAGTGCTTTTGTATCAAAGCACTCCATTCCTGTTTTGCCTCGGTCCGTTCCGCTTGCTATTGAGGCCATTGATGGCAGGCCCCTTCAGCCCGCACTCGTTACTCACGGAACTGCTTCGTTGTCCATGGCTGTTGGGGCTCTCAATTTTGAAACCCTCCAGTTCCAGGTGATAAACTCTCCGCTTTTTCTGGTTGTTTTGGGTTATCCCTGGCTCCAAAAGCACAATCCCAGTCTCGACTGGCGCAGGTCCGAAATTTTGTCGTGGTCTCCGCAATGTATTTCCACTTGTCTTCGGAAACCAGTTAAAGTCTTGTGCACTTCTTCGGTATCTCAATTGCCAGAGGAGTACCGAGAGTTCCTAGATGTTTTTTACAAGGTGCGTGCCGGTACGTTGCCTCCTCACCGGTCTTACGATTGTGCCATAGACCTGCAACCAGGAGCCATTCCTCCTCGGGCCGGGTGTACCCTCTGTCTGTTGTAGAGACTTTTGCTATGGAGGTGTATGTTGCCGATGCTCTGTCGCGGGGAATCATCCGCAAATCCTGCTCTCCTGCAGGGGCTGGCTTCTTCTTTGTGAAGAAAAAGGGTGGCGAGTTAAGACTATGTATCAATTATAGGGGTCTTAATCGTCTTACCATTAAGAATGCTTACCCTATTCCGCTCATTACGGAACTCTTTGACCGCCTCAAGGGAGCTACGGTCTTTACTAAACTTGATTTGAGAGAAGTGTACACTCTCGTTAGGATTTAGGAGGGCCACGAATGGAAAACAGCATTTAACACCAGGAGCGGGCATTATGAGTATCTTGTAATGCCCTTTGGCCTATGTAATGCTCCTGCTGTTTTTCAGGAATTTATTAATGATGTCCTACGAGATATGTTGCAACAGTGTGTTGTGGTGTACTTAGATGACATCCTCATACACTCACCCACACTTGAGGTTCATCGTTCTGATGTTACATGGGTTCTTCAGAGACTTCGTCAGAACGGCCTGTTTTGTAAACTTGAGAAATGTGAGTTCCATCAGACTCAAGTAACCTTCCTAGGTTATTGTTATCTCCATTGCAGGGTTCTCCATGGATCCTGACAAGTTATTTGCAGTTCTGCAGTGGCCTCGCTCAGTTGGTCTTCGGTCTATTCAACGTTTTTTGGGGTTCGCCAATTACTATAGAAAGTTTATTAAAAACTTTTCTTCCTTGGTCAAACCTATCACAGACATGACCCGTAAAGAGAATGATCCACTCCAATGGCCACCTACTGTCATTAAGTCCTTTGATAGTCTTAAGACTGCCTTTGCTGCCGCTCCAGTTCTGGCTCATCCTAACCCTGTCCTGGCTTTCGTTCTTGTGGTCGATGCGTCTGAGACTGGAGTAGATGCCCTCTTGTCTCAACGTCCTACGCCTGACGGTTCCTTGCATCCGTGTGGTTTCTTCTCTAAGAAATTGTCTCCAGCGGAGTGCAATTATGAAATTGGTGACAGGGAATTACTGGCCATAATTTTGACACTCAATGAATGGATGCATCTTTTCAAGGGTACTAGCGTGCCAGTGCTCATTCTTACTGACCACAAGAATTTAACTTATCTATCTGAAGCAAAACGTTTGTCGCCCCGAGAGGCTAGATGGGCGCTATTTTTGTTTCGGTTTAATTATGTGGTCTCCTACCTGCCTGGTAGTAAGAATGTTAGGGCTGATGCCCTCTCTTGACATTTTTCGCCTCTGTCCAAGGAGGAGTCTGTACCTACTCCTGTTATACCTCCTGACCACATTTTGGCTACCATATGTACTAATTTGACTTCTCCCTTGGGGGAGGAGATCCTGGCTGCACAAACCAATGCACCTCCTGAGAATCCTAGTGGTAAGTGTTTTGTTCCTGAGAATCTTCGAACTAAACTTTTGCACACTTACCACTATCCTAAAACCGCAGGTCACCCAGGCAAGAACCAAATGATTTGGTCTGTCACTCGACAATTCTGGTGGCCAGGTCTTCATTCTGATGTTGCTGCGTATGTTGCAACCTGCTCATTTTGTGCACAGAATAAGACTCCTCGACGTCTTCCTGTGGGTTTTCTTCAACCTATTGCTAATGGTGAGCGTCCTTGGACGCATCATTCCATGGACTTCATTGTCGAGCTCCCTGTTTCCAATAGCAATACTGTTGTCCTTATGGTGGTTGACCGTTTTTCTTAAATGTCACATTGCATTCCCTTGATGAAGCTGCCGACCGCTCAGGAGCTTGCTTCAGTTTTTTTGCCCGGGAGGTCTTCCGTTTACATGGGTTACCCAAGGAGATAGTGTCGAACCGGGGTAGCCAATTTGTCTCCAGATTTTGGCGTTCCTTTTGTGCTCAAATGGGGATCCAGCTTTCCTTCTCCTCGGCATATCACCCTCAATCTAATGGGGCTGCAGAACGGTCTAATCAAGCTCTGGAACAGTTCCTCCGTTGCTATGTCTCAGTTAACCACAATAATTGGTCTGAACTGTTACCTTGGACAGAGTTTGCTATTAATGCTTCCTCCAAGTTATCCCCGTTCATGGGGAATTATGGGTTTCAACCATCCTTGTTGCCCGATTCATTCATGTCTCAGGGTATTCCGGCTTTGGAGGAGCATCTCCGGCAACTCCGTTCCACGTGGGTGCAGATTCGGGATTGCCTTCATCGTTCTATGCAGCGCCAAAAGTTCCAGGCTGATCGTAGGCGTCTGCCCGCACCTTCCTACCAGGTTGGTGAGAGAGTTTGGCTGTCCTCCTGCAACTTGAACCTTTGTGTGCCTTCCAATAAATTGGCTCCCTGTTTTGTTAGTCCTTTTCGAATACTCTGACGGGTTAATCCTGTGGCCTACGCTCTTGACCTTCCTCCTGCTATGCGCATCTCCAATGTTTTTCATGTCTCCCTCTTGAAACCATTAGTTTGTAATCGGTTTACCACTGTGTTGCCTCGTCCCCGTCCTATCTTGCCTCGTCCCCGTCCTATCTTTGTTGACAACCATGAGGAGTATGAGGTCAGCAGCATTATTGACTCTCGTATGTACAGGGGCCGCGTACAGTATTTGGTTCACTGGAGGGGCTACGGTCCGGAGGAGCGTTCTTGGGTTCCCTCCTCTGATGTTCATGCTCCTGCCCTCCTCCGTGCCTTCCATGCCCGTTTCCTCAATAAACCTTTTGTCCTCCCGTGGGGGAGATGTCGGTGAGGGTACTGTCAGGGTTTTTCGCTGTTTTGTTTGCCATGTGTTGCTGGCCGCCATTTTACTCACCTCTCTTCCTGACTATGGTGCATTGTGGGGGATGCTGCTCATTTCCTGCACTTCCTTTTATGGCCATGGTGCGCATCATCCGTGGCCATGGTGCGCATCATCAGAATTGTGATGTCATCACTTATTATTTAAAGGGCCTCTGTTCAGTATGCTTTGCCTTTGCGTTGTCTCAGACTTGTTTGTGAGAGTTCCTGTGTATTACCTGGCTGCCTGACGTCCTTCCTGGTTCCTGATCCCTGGCTTGTTCCTGACTCTGCTGTTTTCCTTGTTCCTGATTCCGGCTCGTCTGACTATTCGCTTTGGCTCCTGACTCGTCTCGTCTGCCTACCAGCTCTGGTTTTGACTCTTGTTATTTGACTTGTGGACTTTTTATTATTTTTTTGCTATTAATAAAGGTGTGATTATGTTTGCACTTCTCATCTCAGTCTGATTCCTGGCACCCTGACACAACCCCTCTGAAAGGAGGGTTATGAGTACCAATCTAGGTTGGTTGTTCGGGCTTCTCGTCTGGGATACGGTTCTGTTTTTGCAGTCATCATCATGGTTCTCAGGTCCCCGGGGACTCAAAACCGTTATTCCATTCTTTGGAGTTGGGAGATGTGTGTGACCTATGTGGTCTGGTGTGCTGAGTGATTAATGGTTTGCATTTTCACTCAAGGTTCTTCCGGAAGCTGACTCTTTAGTCTATTAAGCATTTTATTGCGGTGGCAGAGTTTCCTTTCTTCCCGCCTTGGGTGGATCATATGGTCTGGATGCGCAGGCATGTTCTTTCTCTGCTCAGAGTGGGTGTGCAGGGGTTCCCTGTGGGGAGATACGAAGCTCCAGCTCTTGCCTGCTAAAAGAAGATTTTTGTTAGATAGATTCTTCAAGGATCTCTGGCTGTTGTCTCTTCCATTACCCTTGGTCTGACCATGGTCTCAACGTTCTGGTGTCTTTCCGTCCTCGTTGCAACTCTAGCCTTGGGGTTGTTAGTAAAGAGTCGAGGTCGGTTGTGGAGGGCCACCTTTCTCGGGTCACGTAGTTGACCATTTATCCTCGATGCTCCGTTAGGGGTTTCGTGGGTGGTGTCTTAAGTACTATTCTCTGGGATGGCGAGCAGTGGTACAGGTTTCTTATTCACCTTTGGGCGTTTGCTGCTACTTTACCTTTGTGTGTAGGCACGTATTAACGCTTGCCTACGAGATTTCTTTGCGATCCAAGTGCCCTGGGTGCTGAATCTTAGACTGTTAAGGAAGTCCTTGTGACTCTTAGGTTTGAATTTATTGCTAGATCGATAAGTCAATGGACTTTAGTGATGCGTTCCTTCTTGTAGGAGGCTGCTTAGGGTTCCTCTAGAAGTTGGGTCTTCGTTTGATTCCTTTTTCGAGGACCCTGACCTGGGTCTGTGTCTCTCCTTGGATGGGTGTGGACGGTTCGTTCTCACACTAGATGTTTGTGGTCCTGCGGGCCTCTCTCCATAGAGGCTGGGCCTCTGTGAGATATGCCTATCTGTTTGTGACTTAAGCTTTAGGTCCCTCTGACTGTCCTCTACTGGTATTCTGGCGCATTTACTCTGTTTTTGTAGACTTCAGGTATCTTCACCTGGGTTGACGATATGGCTGAGGGGTCTCGCCTCTATGGTAGGGTGGTTTTCCATGTTGTTTCATCCTTCATCTTCTAGAGCGGGGTTAGGCGTTACCTTGGTGTTTGGAGCATCCTGTGGATCCTTGGTGCCTTGCCTTGTAAGAGTTTTTGCCCTTCTTGTGTTTCAGAATCCTGGAAGGGAAGTTGCGATGTAGTGACTGATTCCTACGTTCCTGCAGTGGGTGGCTGAGGGTTTGATCCTTATGGGGCTCCTGTTATATGTCGGATTCTGATATATGGATGCTGAGGGTCTGAGGACTTTCTTCCCTTGGGAAGTGTTCCTTGTCTTTTTGAGAAGACAGCCGTCTAGGGGGTTTCACACTCGAGCACATGTCTATCCTGACTCATGGTTGCATACCGTTTGTAGTAACGGTCAGCAGTCTAACCGGGGGCTTTGGTCTTACATTGATCCCTTTTTTTCTCTTGCGGAAGTCTGGGACTCGTGTCTTTGGTCTTGACTAGCCTTTGGGCTAGGACCATTATCCTAGAGGGAAGATTGGGGGTCATTACTCTTTGCAGGGTTGACCGTTTTTCTTTAGATTTGGTTCTCTCCTTTGTTGGACGTCTTGAATTTCCTCTTTTCCACTGACGTTCAGTCCTGGGAGGGGGTGTTCCTATCAGCCGATATTCAGAGGGCTTGGAAGGTTTGCAGTTTAATCAAGCTACAGCTATTGCACTTGGAGGGTGTAACCAGCTACAGCTAATTGCACTTTGATTCAGTGTTAGCAAGCTTTGAAACGCCTTCGGTGCAACGGTAAGTCAGCTTTCTATCTGGAAGCTAGTCATTGGGAGTTGCTGTTCAGCGGTTGGTGTTCCTTTTGGAGAACTCTTTACTAGCTGCTGGGATAGTTATCCTATTTCTGCTGTCTCTGCTGTCTATCTTGCAGTTCTAGATTTACTATGAGGTAACGGGAAACTCATGATTTTCCTCGACTACCTTAGCGTTGCTATTGTACCATGGGTTGTTCTATGTTCTGCAAAGTGGAATGATCCTTTGGATTTTCATGAGATTCTGTTCTCCTTTTTGGGGGCAGATAGCGGTCCTTGTCTTGGCCGGGTACCTTCATGGGAGTTGTGATCCACGAGGTTGACTCCTCTGAGGTTTTTTTGGCTGATGGACTCTGGGACTGAGTGGTTTAGTTCGGCCTTGCCGGCGGTGTAACTGATGTGCGGTTAACTGGGCTTCGGGTTTTCTCCCGTGTCTATACTTTTTCGGGTGTCGAGTAATCAGGCTATGGTGCCTTTAGAAGGGGCCGCCTTTTGTACCCACCCGTTTGCATTCAGTGTCCTCTAGCTTGGGTATTCTTTTCCCAAAAGTTATGAAATCAGCTGTGGACTCTTCCCTTTTAAGAAGAAAGACACAAATTATGCTTCCCTGATAATTTAATTTTCTTCTGAAGGGAAGAGTCCACAGCTCCCTTCCATGTTTTTATCTATGAGGCGGCTGTATTTTTTGTTCTTCTGGCACCTTTTTTCATCCTGATATTTCTCCTACTGTTCCTTGTTCCCTCGGCAGAATGACTGGGTGATGAGGAAAGTGGAGGAAGTATTTAAGCCTTTGGCTGGGGTGTCTTTGCCTCCTCCTGGTGGCCAGGTTCTGTATTCCTAAATGTAATGAATGCAGCTGTGGACTCTTCCCTTCAGAAGAAAATGAAATTATCAGGGAAGCATAATTTATGTTTTTTCCAGTCTGGATCGTATGTTGGAAATTATAGCACAAGAATGGGAAAAACCAGAGATTCCTTTTTCCCCGTTCCCTGTTTTTAAAAAGATGTTTCTTGTTGCAGAATCTATATGGGACTCGTGGCGCACAGTACCCAAGGTAGAAGGAGATATTTCTACTCTAGCCAAGAGAACTACTATTCCTTTTGAGGATAGCTGTTCTTTTAAAGATCCCATGGATAAGAAGCTAGAGGCTTACTTAAGAAAGATGTACATTAATAAGGGATTTCAATGTCAGCCTGTTGCAAGTATTGCTATGGTCACGGGAGCGGCATCTTATTGGTGTGATTCCTTGTCTGACCTAATTTCAGAAGAGACTACTATAGAGGAGATCCAGGATAAGATCAAGGCTGTTAAGTTAGCCAATACTTTTATCTGTGATGCCAACATGCAAGTGCTTAGACTGGAAGCTAAGTTTTCTAGCCTTGTAGTTCTAGCTTGCAGAGCTCTGTGGTTAAAATCTTGGTCTGCTGATGTAACTTCCAAGTCCAAGCTCCTGTCTTTACCTTATAAAGTTAAGACTTTATTTGGTCCTGGTTTGGCTGAGATCATTTCAGAAATTACAGGTGGAAAGGGATATTTCCTACCTCAGGAGAAAAAGAATAGACCTAAGGGTTGCCAGAATTCTAATTTCCGTTCCTTTCGTAACTTCAAGGGACAGAAGTCTTCCTCCTCTTCTTCCATGCCTGAGCAACCCAGAACCTCTTAGAGGTCCGGTCAACCTTGGAATAAGGGAAAGCAAAGTAAGAAAAATTCCATTGATTCCAAATTGGCATGAAGGGGCTTCCTCCGATCCAGTGCTGGATCAAGTTGGGTGCAGGCTGTTCCTTTTTCGGCAGGCTTGGATCCGCGATGCCCCAGATCCTTGGGCTGTGGAGGTAGTATCTCAGGGATACAGAATAGGATTCAAGTCTTGTCTCCCCAGGGGCAGATTTCTCCTTTCAAGGTTATCTGCAAACCAGGTAAAAAGAAAGCCTTCTTAAACTTTGTAAAGGACCTATCTTCCCTGGGAGTGATTGTTCCAGTTCCTGTAGCGGACAAGGTCAAGGATTCTATTCATGACCACCATAGATCTGAAGGATGCGTATCTGCATGTTCCCATTCACAGGGAACATCACCAATTCCTTCGGTTTGCCTTTCGGGACATACATTTCCAGTTTGTGGCTCTTCCCTTTCGTCTTGCCACAGCTCCTCAAATCTTTACAAAGGTCCTTGTAGCCCTTATGGAGGTGGTCAGATCTCAAAGAATAGCGGTTGCGTATTACCTGGAAGACATCTTGGTTCAAGCACCATCTTTTCGTTTAGCAAAATCTCATACAGAGATGTTATCTATTCTTCGTTCCCACGGGTGGAAAATGAATCTAGAGAAGAGTTCCCTAGTGCCAGACACCAGGGTGGTTTTCTTTGGAACAATTATAGATTTTCTGTCCATGAATTTTTTTTTGCGGATGTCTTGCCTTGCAATTCAGTTTTCTACCCATCCATCTGTGGCTCAGTGTATGGAAGTAATTGGTCTAATGGTTGCTTCCGTGGGCATCATTCCATTTGCTCGGTTCCATATGAGATCTCTTCAGTTATGCATGCTCAGACAATGTAACAGAGATCCCTCGAACCTATCTCAGAGGATAGTTCTGGACCCCCTATCAAGAGACTCTTTATCTTGGTGGATCTCGCAGGACCATCTGTCTCAGGGTACATGCTTCCTTAGACCATCCTGGGTGATTGTGAAGACGACGCCAGCCTTTTAGGCTGGGGAGCATTTTGGTGTTCCATAAAGGCTCAGGGTCTTTGGACTCGAGAGTCTTCGCTTCCCATAAACATTTTAGAGTTGAGAGCAATTTACAATGCCTTAATAGCCTGGCCTCAACTAGCTTTAGTCTGGTTTATCAGATTCCATTCGGACAATATAACCTCAGTGGCATACATCAATCATCAGGGAGGAACTTGGAGCTCCTTAGCAATGAAGGAGGTGACTCGCATTCTAGAGTGGGCAAAGTCTCACAGTTGCCTCCTCTCTGCCATCCACATTCCAGGGGTGGTCAACTGGGAAGCGGATTTTTTGAGCAGGCAGACCTTTCATCCCAGGGAGTGGACTCTCCACCCAGATGTGGGGTTCCAGAATTAAATTTGATGGCGTCTTGTATAAATGCCAAACTTCCAAGGTACAGTTCAAGATCAAGAGATCTTGATAAACGCTCTGCCGGTGCCTTGGAACTTCAGTCTGGCGTACCTGTCCCCCCCCCGCCGTTTACCCTCCTTCCTCGAGTGATTTCTCGTATCAAACAAGAGATGGCGTCTGTGGTTCTAATAGCTCCTGCATGGCCGCGCAGGATCTGGTGAAGATGCCATCTCTCCCCACCTTGGAGGTTGCCTCTGAGAAAGGACCTTCTACTTCACGGGTCCTTTCGTTCACCCAAACCTAGATTCTCTGAAGCGGACTACTTGGAGATTGAACGCCTAGTCTTGGCCAGGCGTGATTTTTCTGAGAAAGTCATTGATACTATGCTTTAGGCTCATATGCCAGTTACTCGTAAGATTTACCCTAAGGTATGGCGTAAATACCTAAATTGGTGTGAATCAAAAAGTTTATCTTGGAGTCGAGTGAGGATTCCTTGCATTCTTTCGTTTCTTCAGGAGGGCCTGGAGAAGGGTTTGTCAGTCAGTTTTCTGAAGGGTCAGATTTCTGCACTGTCTATTCTTTTGCACAAACGTCTGGCAGATCTGCCAGATGTTCAATCTTTTGTTCAGGCCTTGTTCAGGATCAGGCCTGTGTTTAAACCTGTTGCTCCTCCCTGGAGCCTTAACCATGTTCTTAAAGTTTTGCAACAGGCTCCGTTTGAGCCTATGCATTCGGTTGATATTAAATTGTTATTGTGGAAAGTTTTATTTCTTCTTGCTATTTCGTCTTCTCGCACAGTTTTTTTGAATTTTCGGCTCTACAGTGTGATTTTCCTTACCTCATTCTTCATGAGGATAAGGGGGTCCTTCATACTAAATTGGGATTTCTTCCCATGGTGATCCCATCGGATCGCAACATCAATCAAGAAATTGTTGTTCCTTCTTTTTGTCCGAATCCTTCTTCTCAGAAAGAACATCTGTTACAGTTACACAATCTGGATGTTGTGTGTGCTCTAAAGTTTTATTTACAAGCAACTAAGGATTTTTGTCAGTCTTCTGCCCTGTTTGTGGTTTTCACTTAAAAGCATAAGGGTCAGAAGGCTACTTCTACTACTCTTTCTCTCTGGTTGAGAAGTGTTATCAGATTAGCATATGAGATTGCTGGACATGAACCTCCTGAGAGAATTACAGCTCATTCCACTAGGGCTGTCTCTTCTTCTTGGGCTTTCAAAAACGAAGCATCAGTGGAGCAAATCTGCAAGGTGGCCACTTGGTCTTCCCTCCATACTTTTTCCAAATTCTGCAAATTTGGTACTTTTGCCTTGGCGGAGGCTTCTTTTGGGAGAAAAGTTCTTCAAGCAGTGTTGCCTTCTGTTTAGGTCCACCTGTCTTGTTCTCCCACCCTTTTCATTCCGTGTCCTCTAGCTTGGGTATTGATTCCCACTAGTAATTGGAATTCATGGACTCTCCATGCCATAGGAAAGAAAACAAAATGTATGCTTACCTGATAAATATCTTTCTTTTCGGGCATGGAGAGTCCACGACCCGCCCTTATTTACTTTTAAGACTGCATATTTTTTAGTATAAACCTCAGGCACCTCTATACCCTTGTGTTATCTTTTTCCATTTTCCTTTAGCCGAATGACTGGGGATTATGGGTAAGGGAAGTTACACTTAACAGCTTTGCTGGGGTGCTCTGCCTCCTCCTGCTGGCCAGGAGTTGAATATCCCACTAGTAATTGGAATTTGTGGACTCTCCATGCCTGGAATGAACGAAATTTTGTATACATTTTGTTATTAGGCAATGAAATAAAGAAAAAACTGCTTTCAAAGAGATGGTCATTGTCTCGAAAAAGCCTGAGAAAGGGGTGTTCCTTTTAGTTGTTCACATTTCAAATAGTTTAATTTTTAAGAGATTGCATTGTAAAAACTAATATACTGAAGTTGGACCAATAATAGTATAGGTACAAATCCCCAAATTTGGAATGGCAAAATCTAAAATTATTTTTTATTTTAAATAAAATTATTAAAAATTAACATTTCTTTCATGTAATTAGCAAGAGTCCATGAGCTAGTGACGTATGGGATATACATTCCTACCAGGAGGGGCAAAGTTTCCCAAACCTCAAAATGCCTATAAATACACCCCTCACCACACCCACAATTCAGTTTTACAAACTTTGCCTCCGATGGAGGTGGTGAAGTAAGTTTGTGCTAGATTCTACGTTGATATGCGCTCCGCAGCAAGTTGGAGCCCGGTTTTCCTCTCAGCGTGCAGTGAATGTCAGAGGGATGTGAGGAGAGTATTGCCTATTTGAATGCAGTGATCTCCTTCTACGGGGTCTATTTCATAGGTTCTCTGTTATCGGTCGTAGAGATTCATCTCTTACCTCCCTTTTCAGATCGACGATATACTCTTATATATACCATTACCTCTGCTGATTCTCGTTTCAGTACTGGTTTGGCTTTCTACAAACATGTAGATGAGTGTCCTGGGGTAAGTAAATCTTATTTTCTGTGACACTCTAAGCTATGGTTGGGCACTTTGTTTATAAAGTTCTAAATATATGTATTCAAACATTTATTTGCCTTGACTCAGAATGTTCAACTTTCCTTATTTTCAGACAGTCAGTTTCATATTTGGGATAATGCATTTGATTTAATCATTTTTTCTTACCTTCAAAAATTTGACTTTTTTCCCTGTGGGCTGTTAGTCTAGCGGGGGCTGAAAATGCTTCATTTTATTGCGTCATTCTTGGCGCGGACTTTTTTGGCGCAAAAATTCTTTTCCGTTTCCGGCGTCATACGTGTCGCCGGAAGTTGCATCATTTTTTTACGTTATTTTGCGCCAAAAATGTCGGCGTTCCGGATGTGGCGTCATTTTGGCGCCAAAAAGCATTTAGGCGCCAAATAATGTGGGCGTCTTATTGGCGCTAAAAAATATGGGCGTCGCTTTTGTCTCCACATTTATTAAGTCTCATTTTTCATTGCTTCTGGTTGCTAGAAGCTTGTTTTTTGGCATTTTTTCCCATTCCTGAAACTGTCATTTAAGGGATTTGATCAATTTTGCTTTATATGTTGTTGTTTTTTCTCTTACATATTGCAAGATGTCTCACGTTGCATCTGAGTCAGAAGATACTACAGGAAAATCGCTGTCTAGTGCTGGATCTACCAAAGCTAAGTGTATCTGCTGTAAACTTTTGGTAGCTATTCCTCCAGCTGTTGTTTGTATTGATTGTCATGACAAACTTGTTAAAGCAGATAATATTTCCTTTAGTAAAGTACCATTGCCTGTTGCAGTTCCTTCAACATCTAAGGTGCAGAATGTTCCTGATAACATAAGAGATTTTGTTTCTGAATCCATAAAGAAGGCTATGTCTGTTATTTCTCCTTCTAGTAAACGTAAAAAATCTTTTAAAACTTCTCTCCCTACAGATGAATTTTTAAATGAACATCATCATTCTGATTCTGATAACTCTTCTGGTTCAGAGGATTCTGTCTCAGAGGTTGATGCTGATAAATCTTCATATTTATTTAAAATGGAATTTATTCGTTCTTTACTTAAAGAAGTTCTAATTGCTTTAGAAATAGAGGATTCTGGTCCTCTTGATACTAATTCTAAACGTTTGGATAAGGTATTTAAATCTCCTGTGGTTATTCCAGAAGTTTTTCCTGTTCCTAATGCTATTTCTGCAGTAATTTCCAAAGAATGGGATAAATTGGGTAATTCATTTACTCCCTCTAAACGTTTTAAGCAATTATATCCTGTGCCGTCTGACAGATTAGAATTTTGGGACAAAATCCCTAAAGTTGATGGGGCTATTTCTACCCTTGCTAAACTTACTACTATTCCTACGTCAGATGGTACTTCGTTTAAGGATCCTTTAGATAGGAAAATTGAGTCCTTTCTAAGAAAAGCTTATCTGTGTTCAGGTAATCTTCTTAGACCTGCTATATCTTTGGCTGATGTTGCTGCAGCTTCAACTTTTTGGTTGGAAACCTTAGCGCAACAAGTAACACTTCATGATTCTCATGATATTATTATTCTTCTTCAGCATGCTAATAATTTTATCTGTGATGCCATCTTTGATATTATCAGAGTTGATGTCAGGTTTATGTCTCTAGCTATTTTAGCTAGAAGAGCTTTATGGCTTAAGACTTGGAATGCTGATATGGCTTCTAAATCAACTCTACTTTCCATTTCTTTCCAGGGTAACAAATTATTTGGTTCTCAGTTGGATTCTATTATTTCAACTGTTACTGGTGGGAAAGGAACTTTTTTACCACAGGATAAAAAATCTAAGGGTAAAAACAGAGCTAATAATCGTTTTCGTTCCTTTCGTTTCAACAAAGAACAAAAACCTGATCCTTCATCCTCAGGAGCAGTTTCAGTTTGGAAACCATCTCCAATCTGGAATAAATCCAAGCCAGCCAGAAAGGCAAAGCCTGCTTCTAAGTCCACATGAAGGTGCGGCCCTCATTCCAGCTCAGCTGGTAGGGGGCAGGTTACATTTTTTCAAAGAAATTTGGATCAATTCTGTTCACAATCTTTGGATTCAGAACATTGTTTCAGAAGGGTACAGAATTGGTTTCAAGATGAGACCTCCTGCAAAGAGATTTTTTCTTTCCCGTGTCCCAGTAAATCCAGTAAAAGCTCAAGCATTTCTGAATTGTGTTTCAGATCTAGAGTTAACTGGAGTAATTATGCCAGTTCCAGTTCAGGAACAGGGGATGGGGTTTTATTCAAATCTCTTCATTGTACCAAAGAAGGAGAATTCCTTCAGACCAGTTCTGGATCTAAAAATATTGAATCGTTATGTAAGGATACCAACGTTCAAGATGGTAACTGTAAGGACTATTTTGCCTTTTGTTCAGCAAGGGAATTATATGTCCACAATAGATTTACAGGATGCATATCTGCATATTCCGATTCATCCGGATCATTATCGGTTCCTGAGATTCTCTTTTCTGGACAAGCATTACCAGTTTGTGGCTCTGCCGTTTGGCCTTGCTACAGCTCCAAGAATTTTTACAAAGGTTCTCGGTGCCCTTCTGTCTGTAATCAGAGAACAGGGTATTGTGGTATTTCCTTATTTGGACGATATCTTGGTACTTGCTCAGTCTTTACATTTAGCAGAATTTCATACGAATCGACTTGTGTTGTTTCTTCAAGATCATGGTTGGAGGATCAATTTACCAAAAAGTTCATTGATTCCTCAGACAAGGGTAACCTTTCTGGGTTTCCAAATAGATTCAGTGTCCATGACTCTGTCTTTAACAGACAAGAGGCGTCTAAAACTGATGGCAGCTTGTCGACACCTTCAGTCACAATCATTCCCTTCGGTAGCCTTATGCATGGAAATTCTAGGTCTTATGACTGCTGCATCGGACGCGATCCCCTTTGCTCGTTTTCACATGCGACCTCTTCAGCTTTGTATGCTGAATCAATGGTGCAGGGATTACACAAAGATATCTCAATTAATATCTTTAAAACCGATTGTTCGACACTCTCTAACGTGGTGGACAGATCACCATCGTTTAATTCAGGGGGCTTCTTTCTCCAACATAGGTGTGTCCGGTCCACGGCGTCATCCTTACTTGTGGGATATTCTCTTCCCCAACAGGAAATGGCAAAGAGCCCAGCAAAGCTGGTCACATGATCCCTCCTAGGCTCCGCCTACCCCAGTCATTCTCTTTGCCGTTGTACAGGCAACATCTCCACGGAGATGGCTTAGAGTTTTTTAGTGTTTAACTGTAGTTTTTCATTATTCAATCAAGAGTTTGTTATTTTCAAATAGTGCTGGTACGTACTATTTACTCAGAAACAGAAAAGAGATGAAGAATTCTGTTTGTATGAGGAAAATGATTTTAGCAACCGTAACTAAAATCCATGGCTGTTCCACACAGGACTGTTGAGAGCATTAACTTCAGTTGGGGGAACAGTTTGCAGTCCTTTGCTGCTTGAGGTATGACACATTCTAACAAGACGATGTAATGCTGGAAGCTGTCATTTTCCCTATGGGATCCGGTAAGCCATGTTTATTACGATTGTAAATAAGGGCTTCACAAGGGCTTATTTAGACTGTAGACATTTTTTGGGCTAAATCGATTGATATTAACACTTATTTAGCCTTGAGGAATCATTTATTCTGGGTATTTTGATATAATAATATCGGCAGGCACTGTTTTAGACACCTTATTCTTTAGGGGCTTTCCCAAAGCATAGGCAGAGTCTCATTTTCGCGCCGGTGTTGCGCACTTGTTTTTGAGAGGCATGGCATGCAGTCGCATGTGAGAGGAGCTCTGATACTTATAAAAGACTTCTGAAGGCATCATTTGGTATCGTATTCCCCTTGGGTTTGGTTGGGTCTCAGCAAAGCAGATACCAGGGACTGTAAAGGGGTTAAAGCTTAAAACGGCTCCGGTTCCGTTATTTTAAGGGTTAAAGCTTCCAAAATTGGTGTGCAATATTTTCAAGGCTTTAAGACACTGTGGTGAAAGTTTGGTGAATTTTGAACAATTCCTTCATGTTTTTTCGCAATTGCAGTAATAAAGTGTGTTCAGTTTAAAATTTAAAGTGACAGTAACGGTTTTATTTCAAAACGTTTTTTTGTACTTTCTTATCAAGTTTATGCCTGTTTAACATGTCTGAACTACCAGATAGACTGTGTTCTGAATGTGGGGAAGCCAGAATTCCTATTCATTTAAATAAATGTGATTTATGTGATAATGACAATGATGCCCAAGATGATTCCTCAAGTGAGGGGAGTAAGCATGGTACTGCATCATTCCCTCCTTCGTCTACACGAGTCTTGCCCACTCAGGAGGCCCCTAGTACATCTAGCGCGCCAATACTCCTTACTATGCAACAATTAACGGCTGTAATGGATAATTCTGTCAAAAACATTTTAGCCAAAATGAACCCTTGTCAGCGTAAGCGTGGATGCTCTGTTTTAGTTACTGAAGAGCATGACGACGCTGATATTAATATCTCTGAAGGGCCCCTAACCCAATCTGAGGGAGCCAGGGAGGTTTTGTCTGAGGGAGAAATTACTGATTTAGGGAACATTTCTCAGCAGGCTGAATCTGATGTGATTACTTTTAAATTTAAATTGGAACATCTCCGCATTTTGCTTAAGGAGGTATTATCCACTCTGGATGATTGTGAAAATTTGGTCATCCCAGAGAAACTATGTAAAATGGACAAGTTCCTAGAGGTGCCGGGGCTCCCAGAAGCTTTTCCTATACCCAAGCGGGTGGCGGACATTGTTAATAAAGAATGGGAAAGGCCCGGTATTCCTTTCGTCCCTCCCCCCATATTTAAAAAATTGTTTCCTATGGTCGACCCCAGAAAGGACTTATGGCAGTCAGTCCCCAAGGTCGAGGGAGCGGTTTCTACTTTAAACAAACGCACCACTATTCCCATAGAGGATAGTTGTGCTTTCAAAGATCCTATGGATAAAAAATTAGAAGGTTTGCTTAAAAAGATGTTTGTTCAGCAGGGTTACCTTCTACAACCCATTTCATGCATTGTCCCTGTCACTACAGCCGCATATTTCTGGTTTGATGAACTGATTAAGGTGCTCGATAGTGACTCTCCTCCTTATGAGGAGATTATGGACAGAGTCAATGCTCTCAAATTGGCTAATTCTTTCACTCTAGACGCCTCTTTGCAATTGGCTAAGTTAGCGGCTAAGAATTCTGGGTTTGCTATTGTGGCGCGCAGAGCGCTTTGGTTGAAATCTTGGTCGGCTGATGCGTCTTCCAAGAACAAGCTACTAAACATTCCTTTCAAGGGGAAAACGCTGTTTGGTCCTGACTTGAAAGAGATTATCTCTGATATCACTGGGGGTAAGGGCCATGCCCTTCCTCAGGATCGGCCTTTCAAGGCAAAAAATAGACCTAATTTTCGTCCCTTTCGTAAAAACGGACCAGCCCAAGGTGCTACGTCCTCTAAGCAAGAGGGTAATACTTCTCAGGCCAAGCCAGCTTGGAGACCAATGCAAGGCTGGAACAAGGGAAAGCAGGCAAAGAAACCTGCCACTGCTACCAAGACAGCATGAAATATCGGCCCCCGATCCGGGACCGGATCTGGTGGGGGGCAGACTCTCTCTCTTCGCTCAGGCTTGGGCAAGAGATGTTCTGGATCCTTGGGCGCTAGAAATAGTCTCCCAGGGTTATCTTCTGGAATTCAAGGGACTTCCCCCAAGGGGAAGGTTCCACAGGTCTCAGTTGTCTTCAGACCACATAAAAAGACAGGCGTTCTTACATTGTGTAGAAGACCTGTTAAAAATGGGAGTGATTCATCCTGTTCCTTTGAGAGAACAAGGGATGGGGTTCTACTCCAATCTGTTCATAGTTCCCAAAAAAGAGGGAACATTCAGACCAATCCTAGATCTCAAGATCTTAAACAAATTTCTCAAGGTCCCATCTTTCAAGATGGAAACCATTCGAACTATCCTTCCTTCCATCCAGGAAGGTCAATTCATGACCACGGTGGATTTAAAGGATGCGTATCTACATATTCCTATCCACAAGGAACATCATCGGTTCCTAAGGTTTGCATTCCTGGACAAACATTACCAGTTCGTGGCGCTTCCTTTCGGATTAGCCACTGCTCCAAGGATTTTCACAAAGGTACTAGGGTCCCTTCTAGCTGTGCTAAGACCAAGGGGCATTGCAGTAGTACCTTACCTGGACGACATTCTGATTCAAGCGTCGTCCCTCCCTCGAGCAAAGGCTCACACGGACATCGTCCTGGCCTTTCTCAGATCGCACGGCTGGAAAGTGAACGTGGAAAAGAGTTCTCTATCCCCGTCAACAAGGGTTCCCTTCTTGGGAACAATTATAGACTCCTCAGAAATGAGGATTTTTCTAACAGAGGCCAGAAAGACAAAGCTTCTGGACTCTTGTCGAATACTTCATTCCGTTCCTCTTCCTTCCGTAGCTCAGTGCATGGAAGTGATCGGGTTGATGGTAGCGGCAATGGACATAGTTCCTTTTGCGCGCATTCATCTAAGACCATTACAACTGTGCATGCTCAGTCAGTGGAATGGGGACTATACAGACTTGTCTCCAAAGATACAAGTAAATCAGAGGACCAGAGACTCACTCCGTTGGTGGCTGTCCCTGGACAACCTGTCACGAGGGATGACATTCCACAGACCAGAGTGGGTCATTGTCACGACCGACGCCAGTCTGATGGGCTGGGGCGCGGTCTGGGGATCCCTGAAAGCTCAGGGTCTTTGGTCTCGGGAAGAATCTCTTCTACCGATAAATATTCTGGAACTGAGAGCGATATTCAATGCTCTCAAGGCTTGGCCTCAGCTAGCGAGGACCAAGTTCATACGGTTTCAATCAGACAACATGACGACTGTTGCGTACATCAACCATCAGGGGGGAACAAGGAGTTCCCTAGCGATGGAAGAAGTGACCAAGATTATTCTATGGGCGGAGTCTCACTCCTGCCACCTGTCTGCTATCCACATCCCGGGAGTGGAAAATTGGGAAGCGGATTTTCTGAGTCGTCAGACATTGCATCCGGGGGAGTGGGAACTCCATCCGGAAATCTTTGCCCAAGTCACTCAACTTTGGGGCATTCCAGACATGGATCTGATGGCCTCTCGTCAGAACTTCAAAGTTCCTTGCTACGGGTCCAGATCCAGGGATCCCAAGGCGGCTCTAGTGGATGCACTAGTAGCACCTTGGACCTTCAAACTAGCTTATGTATTCCCGCCGTTTCCTCTCATCCCCAGGCTGGTAGCCAGGATCAATCAGGAGAGGGCGTCGGTGATCTTGATAGCTCCTGCGTGGCCACGCAGGACTTGGTATGCAGATCTGGTGAATATGTCATCGGCTCCACCTTGGAAGCTACCTTTGAGACGAGACCTTCTTGTTCAGGGTCCGTTCGAACATCCGAATCTGGTTTCACTCCAGCTGACTGCTTGGAGATTGAACGCTTGATTTTATCGAAGCGAGGTTTCTCAGATTCTGTTATCGATACTCTTGTTCAGGCCAGAAAGCCTGTAACTAGAAAGATTTACCACAAACTTTGGAAAAAATATATCTGTTGGTGTGAATCTAAAGGATTCCCTTGGGACAAGGTTAAGATTCCTAGGATTCTATCCTTCCTTCAAGAAGGATTGGAAAAAGGATTATCGGCAAGTTCCCTGAAGGGACAGATTTCTGCCTTGTCGGTGTTACTTCACAAAAAACTGGCAGCTGTGCCAGATGTTCAAGCCTTTGTTCAGGCTCTGGTTAGAATCAAGCCTGTTTACAAACCTTTGACTCCTCCTTGGAGTCTCAATTTAGTTCTTTCAGTTCTTCAGGGGGTTCCGTTTGAACCCTTACATTCCGTTGATATTAAGTTATTATCTTGGAAAGTTTTGTTTTTAGTTGCAATTTCTTCTGCTAGAAGAGTTTCAGAATTATCTGCTCTGCAGTGTTCTCCTCCTTATCTGGTGTTCCATGCAGATAAGGTGGTTTTACGTACTAAACCTGGTTTTCTTCCAAAAGTTGTTTCTAACAAAAACATTAACCAGGAGATTATCGTACCTTCTCTGTGTCCGAAACCAGTTTCAAAGAAGGAACGCTTGTTGCACAATTTGGATGTTGTTCGCGCTCTAAAATTCTATTTAGATGCTACAAAGGATTTTAGACAAACATCTTCCCTGTTTGTTGTTTATTCAGGTAAAAGGAGAGGTCAAAAAGCAACTTCTACCTCTCTCTCTTTTTGGATTAAAAGCATCATCAGATTGGCTTACGAGACTGCCGGACGGCAGCCTCCCGAAAGAATCACGGCTCATTCCACTAGGGCTGTGGCTTCCACATGGGCCTTCAAGAACGAGGCTTCTGTTGATCAGATATGTAGGGCAGCGACTTGGTCTTCACTGCACACTTTTACCAAATTTTACAAGTTTGATACTTTTGCTTCTTCTGAGGCTATTTTTGGGAGAAAGGTTTTGCAAGCCGTGGTGCCTTCCATTTAGGTGACCTGATTTGCTCCCTCCCTTCATCCGTGTCCTAAAGCTTTGGTATTGGTTCCCACAAGTAAGGATGACGCCGTGGACCGGACACACCTATGTTGGAGAAAACAGAATTTATGTTTACCTGATAAATTTCTTTCTCCAACGGTGTGTCCGGTCCACGGCCCGCCCTGGTTTTTTAATCAGGTCTGATAATTTATTTTCTTTAACTACAGTCACCACGGTACCATATGGTTTCTCCTATGCTATTATTCCTCCTTAACGTCGGTCGAATGACTGGGGTAGGCGGAGCCTAGGAGGGATCATGTGACCAGCTTTGCTGGGCTCTTTGCCATTTCCTGTTGGGGAAGAGAATATCCCACAAGTAAGGATGACGCCGTGGACCGGACACACCGTTGGAGAAAGAAATTTATCAGGTAAACATAAATTCTGTTTTTGTGCTTCCGACCTGGACTGTAATTTCAACAGATGCAAGTCTCACAGGTTGGGGAGCTGTGTGGGGATCTCTGACGGCACAAGGAGTTTGGGAATCTCAGGAGGTGAGATTTCCGATCAATATTTTGGAACTCCGTGCAATTTTCAGAGCTCTTCAGTTTTGCCCTCTTCTGAAGAGAGAATCGTTCATTTGTTTTCAGACAGACAATGTCACAACTGTGGCATACATCAATCATCAAGGAGGAACTCACAGTCCTCTGGCTATGAAAGAAGTATCTCGAATTTTGGTTTGGGCGGAATCCAGCTCCTGTCTAATCTCTGCGGTTCATATCCCAGGTGTAGACAATTGGGAAGCGGATTATCTCAGTCGCCAAACGTTGCATCCGGGCGAATGGTCTCTTCACCCAGAGGTATTTCTTCAGATCGTTCAAATGTGGGAACTTCCAGAAATAGATTTGATGGCGTCCCATCTAAACAAGAAACTTCCCAGGTATCTGTCCAGATCCCGGGATCCTCAGGCGGAGGCAGTGGATGCATTATCACTTCCTTGGAAGTATCATCATGCCTATATCTTTCCGCCCCTAGTTCTTCTTCTAAGAGTAATCTCCAAGATTCTGAAGGAATGCTCGTTTGTTCTGCTGGTAGCTCCGGCATGGCCTCACAGGTTTTGGTATGCAGATCTTGTCCGGATGGCCTCTTGCCAACCGTGGACTCTTCCGTTAAGACCAGACCTTCTGTCACAAGGTCCTTTTTTCCATCAGGATCTGAAATCCTTAAATTTAAAGGTATGGAGATTGAACGCTTGATTCTTCGTCAAAGAGGTTTCTCTGACGCTGTGATTAATACTATGTTACAGGCTCGTAAATCTGTATCTAGAGAGATATATTATAGAGTCTGGAAGACTTATATTTCTTGGTGTATTTCTCATCATTTTTCTTGGCATTCTTTCAGAATTCCGAGAATTTTACAGTTTCTTCAGGATGGTTTAGATAAAGGTTTGTCCGCAAGTTCCTTGAAAGGACAAATCTCTGCTCTTTCTGTTCTTTTTCACAGAAAGATTGCTATTCTTCCTGATTTTCATTGTTTTGTACAAGCTTTGGTTCGTATAAAACCTGTCATTAAGTCAATTTCTCCTCCTTGGAGTTTGAATTTGGTTCTGGGGGCTCTTCAAGCTCCTCCGTTTGAACCTATGCATTCATTGGACATTAAATTACTTTCTTGGAAAGTTTTGTTCCTTTTGGCCATCTCTTCTGCCAGAAGAGTTTCTGAATTATCTGCTCTTTCTTGTGAGTCTCCTTTTCTGATTTTTCATCAGGATAAGGCGGTGTTGCGAACTTCTTTTGAATTTTTACCTAAAGTTGTGAATTCCAACAACATTAGTAGAGAAATTGTGGTTCCTTCATTATGTCCTAATCCTAAGAATTCTAAGGAGAAATCGTTGCATTCTTTGGATGTTGTTAGAGCTTTGAAATATTATGTTGAAGCTACTAAATCTTTCAGAAAGACTTCTAGTCTATTTGTTATCTTTTCCGGTTCTAGAAAAGGCCAGAAAGCTTCTGCCATTTCTTTGGCATCTTGGTTGAAATCTTTAATTCATCTTGCCTATGTTGAGTCGGGTAAAACTCCGCCTCAGAGAATTACATCTCATTCTACTAGGTCAGTTTCTACTTCCTGGGCGTTTAGGAATGAAGCTTCGGTTGATCAGATTTGCAAAGCAGCAACTTGGTCCTCTTTGCATACTTTTACTAAATTCTACCATTTTGATGTATTTTCTTCTTCTGAAGCAGTTTTTGGTAGAAAAGTACTTCAGGCAGCGGTTTCAGTTTGAATCTTCTGCTTATGTTTTTCATTAAACTTTATTTTGGGTGTGGATTATTTTCAGCAGGAATTGGCTGTCTTTATTTTATCCCTCCCTCTCTAGTGACTCTTGTGTGGAAAGATCCACATCTTGGGTAATCATTATCCCATACGTCACTAGCTCATGGACTCTTGCTAATTACATGAAAGAAAACATAATTTATGTAAGAACTTACTTGATAAATTAATTTCTTTCATATTAGCAAGAGTCCATGAGGCCCGCCCTTTTTTTGTGGTGGTTATGATTTTGTATAAAGCACAATTATTCCAATTCCTTATTTTATATGCTTTCGCACTTTTTTATCACCCCACTTCTTGGCTATTCGTTAAACTGAATTGTGGGTGTGGTGAGTGGTGTATTTATAGGCATTTTGAGGTTTGGGAAACTTTGCCCCTCCTGGTAGGAATGTATATCCCATACGTCACTAGCTCATGGACTCTTGCTAATATGAAAGAAATGAATTTATCAGGTAAGTTCTTACATAAATTATGTTTTTTCCCCAAAAGTAAGTGGTTTATTTTTTGTGTTTTAAATGCAAATGCTATTTATTTAAAAAAAAACAAAAAAACTTTTACCTTTCTGATTACATTACTGTATCTTTCCGATCGTACCATGTATACAAACGTATAAGCATGATATAAAACTATTAGGTTGCATGTGTAAGCTGTATTAGGACGTGCAAATATTGCCTAAATGACATAAGATATTGTTGTTTAAACATGTTCCTATGTTCCTATCCCCTCTCTTAGCTGTGCCATTTTATAGATGCAAATATTCCAAAAGCCAAACTAGCAGTATGGATAAAGGTTTTTGTACCTGTACATTATTTAGTGGTGATGTCTAAGTATATCAGTGCATCAGCTACTGATTGTGCGGAAGGACAAGGGATTTCTCTCCTTTTTTTTTTTTATAGGGACATGAAAAAAATTAAACTTTCATGGTTCAGATAGAATGTGTGGAAAGGTGATAACTAAGCGCCAACTATATAACGCAACAGACCTCCAGCTCTAATAAATTGGCACCTAGTTGCCAAAGGGTGGATTCAATATTAAGATTTTATATTAGAGCGCCAAACAACGTAGGCAGGGTCTATGGGCAGATAGTCAAATACCAAAGGTAACAATAGGTTGAAATAATATGATTTAATACATAAGATAAAAAAGTTGGTACATTTAAAATTATACAATTAGTCATGGATCCATGTTACACTTTAAAATATATATTGAAACACTTGGAACAATTTAAAAATGCTTGTAGAACAATTAATAACAACAACAAAAATCTAACAAATAATGTCTATCGCATAAAACCTAAATTCTAATATGTGAATGCTAGGAGCGCTTATGCACACTCTATTTATAAAAACGATAGGTTACAATGCACAGGTGGATAGATTCCAGGTTTCTTGAAACCGGTGGGTGTGAAATGTAAGTGGTTCCGAATTGGGGTTTTGCCTATGTGTTTATCCAAAATTATGTAAATCCTAACAGGTGGACAAAAAATGTTACAGGAATGTCTAGAACCTGAATTCAAAATATAAGACCTGAGGTTGTGCCTATGCGTTTATCCAAAAAGGGTGTAAATCCTAACAAGTGAAAAAATGTGAGAAAAATATTGCAGGGGTGTGTGAACCTTATTTCTCTTGTAAGATGTATCCAGTCCACGGATCATCCATTACTTGTGGGATATTCTCCTTCCCAACAGGAAGTTGCAAGAGGATCACCCACAGCAGAGCTGCAATATAGCTCCTCCCCTAACTGCCATATCCAGTCATTCTCTTGCAACTCTCAACAAGCATGGAGGTAGTAAGAGAGAAGTGGTGTAATGTAGTTGGTTTTTTTCTTCAATCAAAAGTTTGTTATTTTTAAATGGTACCGGAGTTGTACTATTTTGTCCCAGGCAGAAAATAGAAGAAGAATCTGCCTGTGATTTCTATGATCTTAGCAGGTTGTAACTAAGATCCATTGCTGTTCTCACACATGACTGAAGAGAGAGGTAACTTCAGCGGGGGAATGGCGTGCAGGTTATCCTGCTATGAGGTATGTGCAGTTAAATTTTTTTCTAGAAGATGTGAATGCTAGAAAATGCTGCTGATACCAGATTTATGTAAGGTAAGCCTGAATACAGTGATTTAATAGCGACTGGTATCATGCTTACTTTCTGAGGTAATACTCTTATAGATTTGCAATATAAAACGTTTTTATATATACTTTGGTGATAAACCTTTATTGGGGCCTATTTTTTTTCCACATGGCTGGCTTAAATTTGCCTAGAAACAGTTTCCTGAGGCTTTCCACTGTGTTACTATGAGTGGGAGGGGCCTAATTTAGAGCTTTTTTGAGCAGTAACTTTTACAGACTGAGACATCCAGCTTCTTCCAGGAGTCCCCTGAATGCTATAGGACCTCTCTCAAGGGCTCTTAGGCTTTCCAAAATCGTTTGTTGGGGAAGGTAGGCCCACAGCAAGGCTGTGGCAGTTTGGTGTGCTGTTAAAAAAACGTCTATATTGTTTTTTTGATTCGTTTATTTAACTAAGGGGTTAATCATCCATTTGCAAGTGGGTGCAATGCACTGTTAGCTTATTATACACACTGTTAAAATTTCGTTTGATTTACTGCTTTTTTTCACTGTTTTTCAAATTCTGACAAAATTTGTTTCTCTTAAAGGCACAGTACCGTTTTTATTTTTTTCTTGTTAACTTGATTTAAAGTGTTTTCCAAGCGTTACTTCAAAGTCTAAGCTGCTTAACATTCCCTTCAAGGGGCAAACCCTATTCGGGCCTGGTTTGAAGGAGATAATTTCTGATATCACTGGAGGAAAAGGTCATGCCCTTCCTCAGGATAGGTCCAAATCAAGGGCCAAACAGACTAATTTTCGTGCCTTTCGAAACTTCAAGGCGAGTACGGCATCAACTTCCTCTAATGCAAAACAAGAGGGAACTTTTGCTCAGTCCAAGTCGGTCTGGAGACCTAACCAGACCTGGAACAAAGGTAAGCAGGCCAAAAAGCCTGCTGCTGCCCCTAAGACAGCATGAAGTATCAGCCCCCTATCCGGTAACGGATCTAGTAGGGGGCAGACTTTCGCTCTTCGCCAAGGCTTGGGCAAGAGATGTCCAGGATCCCTGGGCGTTGGAAATTGTATCCCAGGAATATCTTCTGGACTTCAAAGCTTCTCCTCCAAAAGGGAGATTTCACCTTTCACAATTATCTGCAAACCAGATAAAGAGAGAGGCATTCTTACACTGTGTTCAAGACCTCCTAGTTATGGGAGTGATCCATCCAGTTCCACAGGAGGAACAAAGACAGGGATTTTTTTCAAATCTGTTTGTGGTTCCCAAGAAAGAGGGAACCTTCAGACCAATTTTAGATCTCAAGATTTTAAACAAATTCCTCAGAGTTCCATCATTCAAGATGGAGACTATTCGTACCATCCTACCTATGATCCAGGAGGGTCAATACATGACTACAGTGGATTTAAAGGATGCTTATCTTCACATTCCGATACACAAAGATCATCATCGGTTTCTCAGGTTTGCCTTCCTGAACAGGCATTACCAGTTTGTAGCTCTTCCCTTTGGGTTAGCTACAGCCCCAAGAATCTTTACAAAGGTTCTGGGGTTGCTTCTGGCGATCCTAAGACCGCGGGGCATAGCAGTGGCCCCTTATTTAGACGACATTCTGATACAGGCGTCAAATTTCCAAATTGCCAAGTCTCATACAGACATAGTTCTGGCATTTCTGAGGTCGCATGGGTGGAAGGTGAACGAGGAAAAGAGTTCTCTATCCCCTCTCACAAGAGTCTCCTTTCTGGGAACTCTAATAGATTCTGTAGAAATGAGGATTTACTTGACAGAGTCCAAGTTATCAAAACTTCTAAATTCCTGCCGTGTTCTTTATTCCACTTCTCGCCCTTTGGTGGCTCAGTGTACGGAAGTAATCGGCTTAATGGTAGCGGCAATGGACATAGTGCTGTTTGCACGCCTACATCTCAGACCGCTGCAACTATGCATGCTCAGTCAGTGGAATGGGGATTACACAGATTTGTCCCCTCTACTAAATCTGGATCAAGAGACCAGGGATTCTCTTCTCTGGTGGCTATCTCGGGTCCATCTGTCCAAGGGAATGACCTTTCGCAGGCCAGATTGGACAATTGTAACGACAGATGCCAGCCTTCTAGGCTGGGGGGCAGTCTGGAACTCCCTGAAGGCTCAGGGATCGTGGACTCAGGAGGAGACACTCCTTCCAATAAACATTCTGGAACTAAGAGCGATATTCAATGCTCTTCAGGCTTGGCCTCAGCTAGCGACAATTAGGTTCATCAGATTTCAGTCGCACAACATCACGACTGTGGCTTACATCAACCATCAAGGGGGAACAAGGAGTTCCCTAGCGATGTTAGAAGTCTCAAAGATAATTCGCTGGGAAGAGATTCATTCTTGCCACCTATCAGCTATCCATATCCCAGGTGTAGAGAACTGGGAGGCGGATTTTCTAAGTCGACAGACTTTTCATCTGGGGGAGTGGGAGCTCCATCCGGAGGTGTTTGCACAATTGATTCATCGTTGGGGCAAACCAGAACTGGATCTCATGGCGTCTCGCCAGAACGCCAAGCTTCCTTGTTACGGATCCAGGTCCAGGGACCCCAAGGCAACGCTGATAGATGCTCTAGCAGTGCCTTGGTCATTCAACCTGGCTTATGTGTTTCCACCGTTTCCTCTGCTCCCTCGTCTGATTGCCAAAATCAAGCAGGAGAGAGCATCAGTGATCTTGATAGCGCCTGCGTGGCCACGCAGGACTTGGTATGCAGATCTGGTGGACATGTCATCCTTTCCACCATGGACTCTGCCGCTGAGACAGGACCTTCTACTTCAAGGTCCTTTAAACCATCCAAATCTAAATTCTTTGAAGCTGACTGCCTGGAGATTGAACGCTTGATTTTATCAAAGCGTGGTTTCTCCGAGTCAGTCATTGATACCTTAATTCAGGCACGAAAGCCTGTCACCAGGAAAATCTATCTTAAGATATGGCGTAAATATCTTTATTGGTGTGCATCCAAGGGCTACTCATGGAGTAAGGTCAGGATTCCCAGGATATTATATTTTCTCCAAGAAGGATTGGAGAAAGGATTGTCAGCTAGTTCCTTAAAGGGACAGATTTCTGCGCTGTCTATTCTTTTGCACAAGCGTCTGGCGGATGTTCCAGACGTTCAGGCATTTTGTTAGGCTTTAGTTAGAATCAAGCCTGTGTTTAAACCTTTTGCTCCACCTTGGAGCTTAGATTTGGTTCTTAAAGTTCTTCAGGGGGTTCCGTTTGAACCTCTTCATTCCATAGATATCAAACTTTTATCTTGGAAAGTTCTTTTTTTGGTAGCCATTTCCTCGGCTCGTAGAGTTTCCGAGTTATCTACCTTACAATGTGATTCTCCTTATCTGATCTCCATGCAGATAAGGTAGTTCTGCGTACCAAACCTGGGTTTTTACCTAAGGTGGTATCTAATAAGAATATCAATCAGGAGATTGTTGTTCCATCATTGTGTCCTAATCCTTCTTCAAAGAAGGAACGTCTATTACACAATCTTGACGTGGTTCGTGCTTTAAAGTATTATTTACAAGCTACTAAGGATTTTCGTCAAACATCTGCTTTTTTTGTTGTCTACTCTGGACAGGGGAGAGGCCAAAAGGCTTCGGCAACCTCTCTCGTTTTGGCTAAGAAGTATAATCCGCTTAGCTTATGAGACTGCTGGCCAGCAGCCTCCTGAAAGGATTACAGCTCATTCTACTAGAGCTGTGGCTTCCACATGGGCCTTTAAAAATGAGACTTCTGTTGAACAGATTTGCAAGGCGGCGACTTGGTCTTCGCTTCATACCTTTTCAAAATTCTATAAATTTGATACTTTTGCTTCTTCAGAGGCTATTTTTGGGAGAGAGGTTTTACAGGCAGTGGTACCTTCCGTTTAAGTACCTGCCTTGTCCCTCCCTTCATCCGTGTACTTTAGCTTTGGTATTGGTATCCCACAAGTAATGGATGATCTGTGGACTGGATACACCTTACAAGAGAAAACATAATTTATGCTTACCTGATAAATTTATTTCTCTTGTGGTGTATCCAGTCCACGGCCCGCCCTGTCATTTTAAGGCAGGTATTTTTTAATTTTAAACTACAGTCACCACTGCACCCTATGGTTTCTCCTTTCTCTACTTGTCTTCGGTCGAATGACTGGATATGGCAGTTAGGGGAGGAGCTATATAGCAGCTCTGCTGTGGGTGATCCTCTTGCAACTTCCTGTTGGGAAGGAGAATATCCCACAAGTAATAGATGATCCGTGGACTGGATACACCACAAGAGAAATACATTTATCAGGTAAGCATAAATTATGTTTTTCAAAATAAACAATGAATTCAAAATAAAACGATATACAAGTGAATTTTTGACAAATCAACTAATGCATACATAAAGCATAAATAGAACCAAATAAAAACAACAGCACAACTTTAACGTTTGTTCAAATGTGTTTCTGCTTGCAAACTGTGATGTGATGTAAACAAATATCTATTATAAACACTGAATAGTGGCAAACCTTTGTGATTGGATTGAAATTGAACACAGGCTCTAAATTGATACCCTAAAATTCGAATCTAAAGGGCTCAGAGTTGCTGAGCTAGATATAAGGGACTTGCTCAAAGAGCCTCGAGATGTTAATTAAAAGAGACCGTATAACAACAGTGGTTTAAAAAACTGATGATATAACATAAAATGCTTAAAAGTCCAAATAAATGTTCAAATTGGATAATAAGAATCTTGCTATAGTCTATCTCAATATGGATCCCAACTGCTGATTATGTAAAAATCTTCTTGGGCGGTAGTTAACAAATAATTCCAACTTGCAATGTTGTCCCTTACCTGCCAAAAAAGGAAAGGCAAACAATAGTGCAGATGGCTTCTTTTTTTTTATTTTTTTTATTGAGGTTAAACAAATGAATAACAATATACAAAAGTTCAATATTGAAAACATTAAGTACATTGTAAGTTAGTTAGCCATTATATACAAAACAACCAATATCTAAGTAAATTATACACGGCTGCACATGCATAGAGTACAGTTCTATGAAAGAGGTTACTACTGAACTAAAGAAGGGAAACCTCATTTTATTTTGATATATGGGATGAATGCACCTCTCTTGGACCTATATAGACTAAATGGCCCAGATGAGGCACTCTTAATATGCAGTACGGTCACTCTCGGACCTTGGAAAATAAGTAAAATGATAGAGTGGGAATAGTTTGATTATTTGATAACAAAGATTACATAAGAACCAACATATAATAATCGATTAAATAATGAAGGCACCTCAAGAGAGTGGCTGAGCGCTCCTATCTAGGGACTGTGCCATATAATAGAGAACTATAAGACTGCATTAAAAATAATATCCAATTCTAATTTAGTGAGTCTCAGGTGGAAATACAACCTTCATAAAGTAAATTAGATAAGGGATTATATCAGGGTTAGGGTCAACTAATGAGAATCTTTAACTTCCCTGGTAATGAGTTGTGTAGGGATTACCATATTACACCCTAAAAAAATGGGATATTAAAACTGAATAACAATAAGTGAGGAATAGAAATAAAATAAAAACTTATTTCCTCAACAGTGTCACAATGCATGCAGCATATTGGCAGACTCACTGAGTGTAACAAACATAACATTTACATTTAGAGACACTAATGCATTTAAGCTATTATTCAAACATCTTTAGGACATTTACCATTACTATTCTCAGCAAGGCTCCAGAGGGGTGAGAGTGCCTACCAAGTGCTCACAGATAACACACCTGATAACTTGCTAAACCAGTTAAACATAAATTCTAAACCATTCTATGCTATTTCTAAAACATTGGGCTGGTTATAATGGTGGGGCAAAATATTTGCAGATCTATACTTATTTGTACTGTGCAGGCTAATACGTATCATGGTGGCATAGTCCCTTCCAAGCGGTCTATCCTATCCCCACCTTCCAAGCACTGATCAGTCTTTAGTTTTTAGAGTGTCTTACCACCGTGGGTATAAAGGAGGGGTACTGCAAGCAAGGCGAGGTATCCAGTAAGTCCTTTTCAAGAGCTGCCTTAGTAATTAGGGATTGTCTTAAAACCGGATCCCAAAATAACCGCTGCTTGGAGTGAAAGATTTGCCACTTAAAATCTTGCAGCAGCTGTCTCTTTACCGTTCAGGCCAAATTGTAGCGGTCAGGTAGAAAGCATCTCCTAAAGCGGCCTCTGCACTGCTAGGCTGATAAGGATAATCCAGCTCCATATAGACTCCACAATGTTTCTCGCGTGCAGCCACAACTGGTTCTGTGGCGTTACCCACGATAGCGGTCGTCTCATTCAGGGCAGTGAATGCAAAGCATGGCTCCCCAAGATTTTCCTTTACACATGCTGCGACTGCCACGTTGTCCTCCACATCCGACCGGGGCCCCGGCCAGCAACTAGAAGGTACCGCAGAGTAGGTTTCAGCTCCAGGGGACTCATGGACATCAAATATAGGTGCCGGTCTGAGCAGGATCTTCTTTGGGCTTAGGTTCAATGTGGTTTGCGTTATGGTCGAGGGGGCCACCTCCCCATAGGCCACCCCGGCCAAGCAGGTGTACGGGTTCTCATCTACCACCATGCCAGATTTAGCAGGTATCTGAAGTGTCTCGGTCTGAGATCGGTCTCCCAAGAGAATAGCACACAAGTCCCTCTCTAGATTGCAGAAGTGTTCCTTCAGAAGGGCATGCATTTGCGTCTCCCATCTTGCCAAGGCTTCCATTAGTTTACAGTGGGTTAGATGCAGTTGGTACAGCAAAGTGCTCCCTTGAGGCGGTATCGCCTTGTTAGTGATGGTTCTCTCTTAGAACTATCCTGTTTCAGGATATCGTAACCCCGGAGTTCAGGGGGGGGGTAATATTGCAGCAGCCCCAGACCTACGCTCCAGATCTCCACCAGGAACTTCTTCTGTGTCTAAACTTACTGCGTAGATGCAGAAGTTTGTTAAGATGGCTTCCAATCCTGAGAAGAAGTCTGTCGCGTAGCTGCCTCAACAAACATAGGCATGAGCTCTGTCAAGGCTTCCACCCTTTGAGTATAGTTATTAAGAGTAAGAAATAACAGCTTCAGGATAAGAAATATCTAGATTGTCTATTGAAATCTCTTATGAACAATGTCTAACTCAGAGAGCTTCATTTAGACACGTCTTGCCGCATTGAGTGTAGGCTCCGCCCCCTGCAGATGGCTTCTTAATGTGATCACAATTAAAATACTCCTTACCAGTCAACCGGTTTTGGTCTTCACTGACCTTTCTCAAGACAGTCTTGAAACCTGGAATCTATCCACCTGTGCATTGTAACCCATTGTTTTTATAAATAGAGTGTGCATAAGCGCTCCTAGCATTCACATATTAGAATTTAAGTTTTATGCAATAGACATTATTTGTTAGATTTTTGTTGTTGTTATTAATTGTTCTACAAGCATTTTTTAAATTGTTCCAAGTGTTTCAATATATATTTTAAAGTGTAACATGAATCCATGACTAATTGTTGTATAATTTTAAATGTACCAACTTTTTTATCTTATGTATTAAATCATATTATTTCAACCTATTGTTACCTTTGGTATTTGACTATCTGCCCATAGACCCTGCCTACGTTGTTTGGCGCTCTAATATCCAATCTTAAAATTGAATCCACCCTTGGCAAGTAGGTGGCAATTTATTAGAGCTGGAGGTCTGTTGTGTTATATAGTTGGCGCTTAGTTATCACCTTTCCACACATTCTATCTGAACCATGAAAGTTTAATTTTTTTATGTCCCTATAAAAAAAAGGAGAGAAATCCCTTGTCCTTCCTCACTGATATACTTACGTTGTTTGGCGCTCTAATATCCAATCTTAAAATGGTTCACATAGAGCGTACAATTTTAAGAGGTCTTCTTTTATCAAATTTACTTTGCAAGTTCTCTTGGTATCCTTTGTTGAAACGCATACCTAGGTAGGCTTATGAGCCACAATGCAGTATAGCTGCTGAATGGTGCAATAATAAATGCTCTAACACATCACCGCATTTTATTTGTTATAGTTTTATGTCCCTTTAGTCTCTTTAAAAATATGTAGTGTGTGTAATTTTACCTCACAAATGCAACATATATAATGTCTCTTTGTATAAGGCCACATACAATTTTGTCTCGATTAATAAAAAATACTATTTTATGTTCCATACTAAACAGGTTGATCCTCAATCTAAGTGGGCTATCCTCACCATAGGAGAAAGTGATATTTCTGTAAGAGATGCATTCCCACAATTCCTAGCAGACAACCACCATCAAGTTCGTTTGCTAGCTGCCATGTCTGTAAACAGGTATTAACAGCTATAGAGAATATCAGTGTATAGTCTATATAAATGTAGTCTTTGTATCCCACTTGATTGTATAATACAGTTTAGCATTTATCTGCAATCAAGAACTTCATTGTAAATATATACATTAAAATAAGCTTTGTAATAGCATTTAAACTGTCATTTTTTTTGCACTGTTTTGAGGTCCAGGGACATAACCCTCCACTTGAGTATTTATTTTTATCCTCTTTGATGTGCATGGATAGCGACAGCTATAAATTAGCTCCTGCAGTGATCAAGAAATCACTGTATATAATCTTGTAGCGTCAAGTATCTGCACTTCAGCCTATTAAACTTACAGTTTTCAGAAGTAAATTGCAGCAAAAGTAGGCAGTAAAGAATGAAAGTAAATGGCAAAGTTTCTTTCCTTCATAGAGATGGTGAGAGTCCACGATCCATTACTCTTGGGAATTAGTCTCCTCTATCACTAGGAGGAGGCAAAGATTCCCAAACCTCAAGAGCCCTATATAACCCCTCCCAACTCACACTTACCTTAGTGCTTACTTTGCCTTCGCTGGAGGTGGTTGAAGAATGAAGATGTGCATTTGATTCTTCAGAGAGAGGGGTTTTCAGTCTATATTGAGTCCCGGTTTCCCCTCAGAGTACAGTGCTTGTCAGAGTGATGTATATGGGGTATGATTTCTGTTTCTTGTTTCACCTTACGGGAAATTTTTCTTAAATCCTCTATAATCACTTGCAGTAACTTGTCCTTCTGCCTTCCTGTATGGATCTACAAAATACTACTCTTCTCTAACCTCTGCTGATATGTTTCAGTACTGTGTTGGCTGTCTGCTGCTCGTTTGTCTATTGGTAAGTATCTTATATTAACATTTAGACATTTTAAGTTTATATATATATATATATATATATATATATATATATATATATATATTTCTGCTAATATATATAGCCCTAGGACAGATAGTTTTCGCTATTCCCTTGTTGTTTTGCACGCATCAGCTTTTTTGTTTGTGCGCTTAGTTTGTATTTGGAGCATCATCCTCTAGGTTTACGCACGTTGGGCATTGCACATGGTTTATTGCACGTCTCTTTAGTATTTCTACAGTTTACTCGCACGTCGGCTGGTTTATACACATAGGGATAGCGCACTTTTGTTCTGGGTTATGCTTGCATCGGGTTTTGGCACGCTGAATTCCTTTTTAGCTGTTCGATTTTTTTTCCCCCCTAACGTTATTCTAGCTGATCTGCGTTATCTTTCCTCGGATGTAATGTTAATGTCTCCTGCTTTGTTTTGCAGTTCAGCTAAGTGCGCGTTCTACCTGCTACTTAGGAGGGGGTAAGTGGCTTTCATTCCTCAAGAGCTTTTTAAGGGTGGCATAGTGTTTATTGCACTGCTTTGCCATATGCTATAATGCAGCAGTCGGATGTTGTCCCTAAATCTACCCAAGAAACTGAGTCTCCTGAACACCTTTCTACCATTATTAGGGGTGCTATCTGTAAGAAAGCAAAAGTACCTTCTCCAGCTCATTTATGCGGCTCAGGTTTAGATTTGTTAATGCAATCAAACCAATCTTATGCTGTTTGGTACTAATGCACTTACTGTTTGTTTATTACAAGAGAATGCTAATATGGTCTCATCTACTGTGAAAATCTTTATCAAGGCAGTAGTTTCTGAGGCGCTGGCTGCTCTCCCTCCTTTAAACAAGCGTAATTGTTCCTTTCAGATTTTACCTTCTACATGAGACTAGGGATACTGTTATATCTTCATATGGTGTAGTTTCCACTGGGGGTGAGGACTCCTCGTCTGATGTTGCACCTAATATTTCCTCTTTTTTGTTTAAAGTTGAACATTTTTTTTTTTTTTTAAGGAGGTCTTAATTACTTTAGAGGTTAAAGATCCTAAAGTCTCTCATGATAAGCCTTGTAATCAATTAAATTCAGTTTTTAAGACTGTTGTTAATCTCCCTGAGGTTTTCCCTATTCCTGATGTTGTCTCTGACATGATTTCTAGGGAATGGTCTAAGCTAGGTAATTGTTTTACTCCTTTTGCAAGGTTTAAAACGTTATATCCTTTACCTGCTGCTAATTTATGAATTATGGGGAACAGTTGCCAAGGTTGATGGGGCCATTGCCACTCTTGCTAAGCGTACTACTATTCCTTTGGAGGACAGTACTTCTATGAAAAGACTCTAATTTTCTGTCTAAAGGGTCTTTAAAAGAAGGGCCTTTTTACATGCAGTTTATATTCTCAGGCCAGCTTTTTCTATTGCTGATGTAGTTGCTGATTCTACTTACTGGTTCTCTAGTCTTTCAGAGCAGTATTCTGACTACTCCTCTAGTGAAAATCTGGGTTTACTCAAGAGTAAAACTTCAAGAGAAGAGAATACGCCGCTCGTATATAAAATTTAGCCTTTATTCTTCTTTAAAAAGATTGACAGCAGCCAACCATACAAACAAAGTTAGGTAATGAGCAGCACAACCGACTTACACGTTTCGGCATTCAGCCGTAATCATAGTCTGACATGTGTGTACTTCTCTTGTTTAAAATACCCTTAAAAACATTCCTATTGGTTAAGGAAAGATGCACGTCACTTGCATCAAACCTGTTTAGCCTGGCAATAACATAAATGGGTGAAACTTCTTATGGTATATTGCTACATTTCTGTCAGACATGTTCAATATGTATATTGCTATATCCCCAGCTGATAAACACATCATTCTGACACATGAGAATAAATGCAAAAACAAACACAAATACAAATCTATATATAGACTGCACTTAAAGGGACACTGAACCCAATTTTTTTCTATTGTGATTCAGATAGAGCATGCAATTTTAAGCAACTTTCTAATTTACTCCTATTATCAAATTATTTTCATTCTCTTGGTATCTTTATTTGAAATGCAAGAATGTAAGTTTAGATGCCGGCCCATTTTTGGTGAACACACCTTGTTGTTCTTGCAGATTGGTGGGTAAATTCACCTACCAATAAACAAGTGCTTTCCATGGTACTGAACCAAAAAAATAGCTTAGATGCCTTCTTTTTCAAATAAAGAAAGCAAGATAACGAAGAAAAATTGATAATAGGAGTAAATTAGAAAGTTTTTTAAAATCACATGCTCTATCTGAATCACGAAAGAAAAAATTTGGGTTCAGTGTACCTTTAAACAGATATTGGGATCATATATATACTCTGCATTCAGCGTTACACACATAATGTACAATAATATTTGAATTAATACACCCATAGACATATACTATAGACTATAGTTTAAACTTTAATTCATATCTACATTAGCTATGTACTAAGGATTACGCTTGCAAAGATAAACGTGTGTTACTTCAATTCTGGAGTGCGGTTGGAGAAGATATATATACCTCATAGTTCTAATTTAATAGATATGCAGCTCATTAAAACATTAAACAATGAAATATGTCATAATGTCTTATAGTCGTTAAAAAAGGATAACAAATACCTACAAATCTAGAGTAAGGCGGGAGAGTGCCCCAGAAAAAAAAATTCTACTTCCAATAATTAAGATCATATCTGGAGATGAGACCATCTGGCACCCTGGTCTTAAGTTTGAACATCCAGTAAATCTCTCTCTTAGCCAGAAGTTTCTCAACATCACCTCCTCTCACAGGTTTATTAACCCTCTTAATAGCACACCACTTGAATGTATCTAATTTTCCATTATGGTTTTCGACAAAATGGCATACAACGGGGTGGAAGATCTACCCTGACCACTAGTAGAGAAATTTTCGCGAATTCTGGACTTGATGTCCCTGGACATGTCCTATGTATTGGACCCCACAAGAATCACATCTGGTCATATAGATGATCTGTGTTTTCATGCAATTCATGCATGATTTTATGTCAAACTTTTCCCCAGTCACAAACAAAGTGAAAGTCTTGGTCTTATCAATGTGTTTACATGGTCTACACTTCCTGTGACCACATCTGTACATCCCTAAACTACTCAACGAAAGATGTAACCCGTTCTAGTTTCAATTGTGTAGGGGAAAGTAGAGGTCCCAAAGTTGGACATTTCCTTCAGCTGCATCTTATTCCCTCTTTGACCAGATTAGTCAATCTGTCATCCGCAGCTAAAAAAGGGAAATGTTTGCGTATTATAGTGGCTATCTGGGGAAACTGGGTACTATAGTTAGTAAAAAAAAATAATACCCTTTAACTCTTTAACTTTCTCTTTTCTCCAACATAGGTGTGTCCGGTCCACGGCGTCATCCTTACTTGTGGGATATTCTCTTCCCCAACAGGAAATGGCAAAGAGCCCAGCAAAGCTGGTCACATGATCCCTCCTAGGCTCCGCCTACCCCAGTCATTCTCTTTGCCGTTGTACAGGCAACATCTCCACGGAGATGGCTTAGAGTTTTTTAGTGTTTAACTGTAGTTTTTCATTATTCAATCAAGAGTTTGTTATTTTCAAATAGTGCTGGTACGTACTATTTACTCAGAAACAGAAAAGAGATGAAGAATTCTGTTTGTATGAGGAAAATGATTTTAGCAACCGTAACTAAAATCCATGGCTGTTCCACACAGGACTGTTGAGAGCATTAACTTCAGTTGGGGGAACAGTTTGCAGTCCTTTGCTGCTTGAGGTATGACACATTCTAACAAGACGATGTAATGCTGGAAGCTGTCATTTTCCCTATGGGATCCGGTAAGCCATGTTTATTACGATTGTAAATAAGGGCTTCACAAGGGCTTATTTAGACTGTAGACATTTTTTGGGCTAAATCGATTGATATTAACACTTATTTAGCCTTGAGGAATCATTTATTCTGGGTATTTTGATATAATAATATCGGCAGGCACTGTTTTAGACACCTTATTCA